>NC_054384.1:112343206-112638206 GCF_017654675.1 Xenopus laevis | reverse complement strand
CCCAGGAGCAGGAAGTACAGAGAATCAAAGCTCTGTACCTGGGTAAGTACTGGGGGAGATTCACTTACCCAGGGGGAGGTTCCTGTCTGACCATGGGAAAGAGAACAGCCCAGGAGCAGGAAGTAGAGAGAATCAGAGCTCTGTACCTGGGTAAGTACTGGGGGGGATTCACTTACCCAGTGGGAGGTTCCTGTCTGACCATGGGAAAGAGAACAGCCCAGGAGCAGAAAGTACAGAGAATCAGAGCTCTGTACCTGGGTAAGTACTGGGGGAGATTGGATTCACTTACCCAGGGGGAGGTTCCTGTCTGACCATGGGAAAGAGAACAGCCCAGGAGCATGAAGTACAGAGAATCAGAGCTCTGTACCTGGGTAAGTACTGGGGGAGATTCACTTACCCAGGGGGAGGTTCCTGTCTGACCATGGGAAAGAGAACAGCCCAGGAGCAGGAAGTACAGAGAATCAGAGCTCTGTACCTGGGTAAGTACTGGGGGAGATTGGATTCACTTACCCAGGGGGAGGTTCCTGTCTGACCATGGGAAAGAGAACAGCCCAGGAGCAGGAAGTACAGAGAATCAGAGCTCTGTACCTGGGTAAGTACTGGGGGAGATTGGATTCACTTACCCAGGAGGAGGTTCCTGTCTGACCATGGGAAAGAGAACAGCCCAGGAGCAGGAAGTACAGAGAATCAGAGCTCTGTACCTGGGTAAGTACTGGGGGAGATTCACTTACCCAGGGGGAGGTTCCTGTCTGACCATGGGAAAGAGAACAGCCCAGGAGCAGGAAGTACAGAGAATCAGAGCTCTGTACCTGGGTAAGTACTGGGGGACATTGGATTCACTTACCCAGGGGGAGGTTCCTGTCTGACCATGGGAAAGAGAACAGCCCAGGAGCAGGAAGTACAGAGAATCAGAGCTCTGTACCTGGGTAAGTACTGGGGGAGATTGGATTCACTTACCCAGGGGGAGGTTCCTGTCTGACCATGGGAAAGAGAACAGCCCAGGAGCAGGAAGTACAGAGAATCAGAGCTCTGTACCTGGGTAAGTACTGGGGGAGATTGGATTCACTTACCCAGGGGGAGGTTCCTGTCTGACCATGGGAAAGAGAACAGCCCAGGAGCAGGAAGTACAGAGAATCAGAGCTCTGTACCTGGGTAAGTACTGGGGGAGATTGGATTCACTTACCCAGGGGGAGGTTCCTGTCTGACCATGGGAAAGAGAACAGCCCAGGAGCAGGAAGTACAGAGAATCAGAGCTCTGTACCTGGGTAAGTACTGGGGGAGATTGGATTCACTTACCCAGGGGGAGGTTCCTGTCTGACCATGGGAAAGAGAACAGCCCAGGAGCAGGAAGTACAGAGAATCAGAGCTCTGTACCTGGGTAAGTACTGGGGGAGATTGGATTCACTTACCCAGGGGGAGGTTCCTGTCTGACCATGGGAAAGAGAACAGCCCAGGAGCAGGAAGTACAGAGAATCAGAGCTCTGTACCTGGGTAAGTACTGGGGAGATTGGATTCACTTACCCAGGGGGAGGTTCCTGGTCTGACCATGGGAAAGAGAACAGCCCAGGAGCAGGAAGTACAGAGAATCAGAGCTCTGTACCTGGGTAAGTACTGGGGGAGATTGGATTCACTTACCCAGGGGGAGGTTCCTGTCTGACCATGGGAAAGAGAACAGCCCAGGAGCAGGAAGTACAGAGAATCAGAGCTCTGTACCTGGGTAAGTACTGGGGGAGATTCACTTACCCAGGGGGAGGTTCCTAGGGAGCCTAATGCAGATGAGTTACAATATTGTGGGAGCTGCACATGGTGGGAGGGAGGGGGAACCATTCTCTGGTATTAGAGCCTTGGGGTGAGAAGGTGAATTGGGATAAGGAAATGTCCCGAGGCGATAGAATATTTTCCTTACAGAGTCCATAACTGCCAGTGCCAAGTGCCTTGTGGCAAATATTCCTTTGGCTCAGTCTCATTCATGGAATCAGAAGGGGCAATGGAGACACCCAAAGAATAAACAGCCCTAAATAAAATGACAGTTGCCGTGGAGATAAGACTCCCCATATTGTACCCCTGGTTGGAACCCTGTTGTGTCCGAGGCCCGGGGGATGCTGGGAAAATCTTTTTTATCAATAGTAATAAAGTCAGGTGATTATTAGGATTATTGATGTCACCGTGTGCCAAGTCCGATTACTTAGTAACCAAAGTGTGAGATATAAGGGCGAGACCCTCGGAGGGGCCACAGGGACAATATGAGGAGCACGTGGCTCTGTGTCGTGTGTTATTGTGAAGGTAAGTGGGGGCTCGTGTTCCTCAGGGGAGGGGACATCTGCTTTGGGGGATTAATGAAGTCATTATCTCTTTATATAGAAATCATGGAGCTTCTTAAGGGGCCCTTGGGAGCAGATAATAGAAATGTTTCCCCAGTTCTGCCACTTAGTGAAGGGTCAATTTGTCCAGTTCAGTTTGCCCTATGGCTCCCCAAGTCTCCCACCTGCACCCCAGTCTCCCACCTGCACCCCAGTCTCCCATTGAGCCATAGATACAGTTACAGGGCTCAGCAGGGTTGGGGTTCAGGAGCCCAGTGCATGTACTGTATATACTGTATATTACTATAGAGAAATTACATCTCCCTGCTGCTCATCTCCTTTACACTGATGTGAGTGGGCTTTCACAAACATGGGGGGGGCCCTGAGGAGTTGGGGGCGCAAAATAATGTGCACTGGGCCCCTTAAAATATTTTTTGCAGCGGGGTGTCCGGCGTGGTATTGTTGCGCTGCTTAGTAAATAGAGATCCATTAATACCCCTACTTTATGTTTTCCAGGGGATCATGGGAAAATGGTCAAATGTGGGAAGATGTAGAATAAGCAGAGACGTAATTGTCCCCCTGTCCTATCCAGGGAATGACTTCTATCTGCAGGAATTTAGAGTTTAGTATCACTATAACAAATAATAAGTGGTGAATGGGCTGGAACAAACTTGTGCCTGCACTTTAGGATGGAACTGCTTTCTGGCAGGCTGCTGTTTTTCCTTCTCAATGTAACTGAATGTGTCTCAGTGGGACCTGGATTTTACTATTGAGTGTTGTTCTTAGATCTACCAGGCAGCTGTTATCTTGTGTTAGGGAGCTGCTATCTGGTTACCTTCCCATTGTTCTGTTGTTTGGCTGCTGGGGGGGGAAGGGAGGGGTTGATATCACTCCAACTTGCAGTACAGCAGTAAAGAGTGATTGAAGTTTATCAGAGCACAAGTCACATGACCAGGGGCAGCTGGGAAATTGACAAAATGTCTAGCCCCATGTCAGATTTCAAAATTAAATATAAAAAAATCTGTTTGCTCTTTTGAGAAATGGATTTCAGTGCAGAATTCTGCTGGAGTAGCTCTATTAACTGATGAGTTTTGAAAAAAACATGTTTTCCGATGACACTATCCCTTTAACCAAGTACTATGCGTGGGTTCAGAGCTTTGTACAAGACTTGGTGATAGGAGATCTCCAATGTTTTTGGAGCGTCAACCAGATTAGGAGCTTCTTGTGTCTTTAAACTTGTCTTAATCAACTGCCGGCCCTCACCCATGTGACCCGCTTGCTGTATATGTCACTTTAGGGTGAGAATGGCAGGAGAGCTATGGCAGATTTAACAACATAAAGTCCAGCAAGTTAAAGTACAGAAAGTTTTAGTACAACTTATAGAGTTACACAGAGTTGGAAAGCAGTTGTATCAGTAGTTGGATTGGAAGCTCTTACTAAAATTCAATATCTCATCCCTCACTTCAATAAACAAGATAAGTCTGGTTATACCATTTAACTACCGGTATGTTTAATTTGCTTTATTTCTCTCTCTCTCCTCTATACTCCTGCCTATACCCTCTGCACTCCAACATCCATCAAACTATCCTGAAATTCTCATCTCCTCTTCACTGCTCCCATCTCTCAATCGAAGCACATTGACTTGTATTGTTAAATCTCTTATCCCCTCTCAGCCCATCAAACAATACAAAGCTCGGACTATCAAATCTAGATCACACCTTGTCTCACTCTCATTATTCCTGTTACTTACAGATGGGGACGTCTCCCCAAACCCTGGTCCCACTCACTCGTTCCTCCCCTATTCCCACTCTCAGGTGTTTGACAATGTTTCCAGTCTCTAAAACTTTACGCACTTCTAATCCTACAAACCTTATTCACATAAAGCCCTCACCCTCCAGCTCTCCCCCAACTATCGTTCACTTTCCCTTCTTCCATTCATATCCAAATTGCTGGAAAGTCTTCTTTACAAACGCCTGATCCAGCATCTCACTCACAACTCCCTTCTCCCTCCTCGACCCCCTGCAATCTGACTTCTGCCCAAAACACTCAACTGAACCTGCACTCACCAAAGTAACCAATGATCTTCTACTGGTAAAGTCTAAAGGTCATTATTCCATACTCATCCTTCTAGATCTCTCTGCAGAGACCACCCATTCCCCCTAGTCATTCTATACTCAGCTGATATTCACTGCTCTTTCATGGTTTACATCTTATCTGTCTGACTGTTCCTTAAACGTTCCTCAAAGATCTGTTCTAATCCCTCTGCTGTTCTCACGCTATACAAATTCACTAGGAAAACGTATTCAGTCATTGTATAAACACCCGATACTACTTGTCTACTCCCGACCTCTCTCTTACAGACTGTCTCTCTGCTGTCTCCTCCTGGATGTCTCAGCTCCACCTGAAACTGAACCTTTCTAAAAATAACTCATTATATTTCCTCCAAGATCTTCCCCTGTCCCTCAGATATCACTCACAGTAACATCACCTTTCATTCCACCACACAGGCTGCCTAGGAGTTATAGTAGACTCACATCTGTCTTTTTCTCCACACATCCAAACACTACACAAATCTTGTCGTATTCAACTGCACAACATTGCCCCAATACGACCCTATCTCAGTCCAGACTCAACCAAAACACTTATTCAGTCTCTTTTCATCTCCCGCCTTGATTACTGCAACTTACTCCTCACAGGTATTCCAACAACTCGCCTTTCTGATCTCCAATCTGATCTAAATGTGGCTGCTAGACTCATTCATCTATCTCACCGCTCAACATCAGCTGCTGCTCCCATATGTCCCTTCACTGGCTCCCAATCTCCTGAATCAAATTCAAATTACTTACACTCACATTCAAGGCCCTTAATAATGAAGCCCCTCCCTATACAGTATTTCATCTCTCATCTCAAAATACTCTCCTTCATGCAACCTTCCTCTGATTCTCTGTACTTCCTGCTCCTGGGCTGTTCTCTTTCCCATGGTCAGACAGGAACCTCCCCCTGGGTAAGTGAATCCAATCTCCCCCAGTACTTACCCAGGTACAGAGCTCTGATTCTCTGTACTTCCTGCTCCTGGGCTGTTCTCTTTCCCATGGTCAGACAGGAACCTCCCCCTGGGTAAGTGAATCTCCCCCAGTACTTACCCAGGTACAGAGCTCTGATTCTCTGTACTTCCTGCTCCTGGGCTGTTCTCTTTCCCATGGTCAGACAGGAACCTCCCCCTGGGTAAGTGAATCTCCCCCAGTACTTACCCAGGTACAGAGCTTTGATTCTCTGTACTTCCTGCTCCTGGGCTGTTCTCTTTCCCATGGTCAGACAGGAACCTCCCCCTGGGTAAGTGAATCCAATCTCCCCCAGTACTTACCCAGGTACAGAGCTCTGATTCTCTGTACTTCCTGCTCCTGGGCTGTTAAACACAGAACAAAAATGGGAAGTCTTTATAATAAATCTACTTGTCAGTATATTCCACTTGTAAGCAAGGAACGTCGTTGCAAAGCAAAACCTTTTTGGTTCAATAGAAGCGTTGGTGTTGAGGTGGGTAAGAAAAGACCTGCTTTTAAGGCTTTCAAGTTAGCTGGTACAGCCGAAACATTTATAGGGTACAAGGAGGCCAATAAATCATGCAAAGAAGCTATAAGGCAAGCTAAAATTGCTATAGAAAAGGATATTGCAGCAAGCAGTAAAAAAAATCCAAAATTATTTTTTAAATATGTCAATAGTAAAAAAATGAAGCAGGAAGGGGTGGGACCCTTACTATCAGAGGGGGGTCAGCTGGTTGATGAAAACAAAATAAAAGCGCAGATTCTGAACTCGTATTTTTCATCTGTGTACACAAATGAAGAACCAGTAAGTGAAGGTTTCCTTCTTAACACTCCCAATTCTAGTAATACAACTAATGATGCATGGTTCACACATGAAGAAATTCAAAAGAGACTTGAACATGTTAAGATTAACAAAGGTCCAGGGCCAGATGGTATTCATCCCAGGGTAATTAGCGAGCTTAGCTCTGTGATTGCCAAACCTCTTTACTTAATTTTTCAGGATTCATTGAGATCTGGCATAGTGCCGAGAGACTGGCGAATTGCTAATGTGGTGCCTCTATTCAAAAAAGGATCCCGTTCTCAGCCTCAAAACTATAGGCCAGTTAGTCTGACGTCAGTGGTAGGAAAGCTTTTCGAAGGGTTAATAAAGGATAAGATACTGGACTTCATAGCAAATCATAATACTATGAGTTTGTGCCAGCATGGTTTTATGCGTAATAGATCTTGCCAGACTAACTTAATTTCTTTTTACGAGAATGTAAGTAGAGACCTGGATTCTGGGATGGCAGTGGATGTGATTTACTTAGACTTTGCTAAAGCATTTGATACAGTGCCACACAGAAGGTTACTGGTTAAATGAAGGAATGTTGGCCTGGAACATAGTATTTGTACCTGGATAGAGAACTGGCTAAAAGATAGACTACAAAGAGTGGTGGTAAATGGAACATTTTCTAATTGGACCAGTGTTGTTAGTGGAGTACCGCAGGGCTCTGTACTAGGTCCCTTGCTTTTCAACTTGTTTATTAATGACCTGGAGGTGGCCATTGAAAGTACTGTTTCTATTTGTGCAGATGAGACTAAATTGTGCAGAACTATAGGTTCCATGCAGGATGCTGCCACTTTGCACAGTGATTTGTCTAAACTGGAAAACTGGGCAGCAAACTGGAAAATGAGGTTCAATGTTGATAAATGCAGGTTATGCACTTTGGCAAAAATAATATAAATGCAAGTTCTACACTAAATGGCAATGTGTTGGGAGTTTCCTTAAATGAGAAGGATCTTGGGGTCTTTGTAGATAACACGTTGTCTAATTCTGGGCAGTGTCATTCTGTGGCTACTAAAGCAAATAAAGTTCTTGTATAAAAAAGGGCATTAACTCAAGGGATGAAACCTAATTGTGTCTCTTTATAGGTCCCTGGTGAGGCCTCATCTGGAGTATGGGGGCAGTTTTGGACTCCAGTCCTTAAGAGGGATATAAATGAGCTGGAGAGAGTGCAGAGACTAAGTGCAACTAAACTGGTTAGAGGGAGGGAAGAGTTAAATTATGAGGGGAGACTGACAAGGTTGGGGTTGTTTTCTCTGGGGGAAAAAAGGCGCTTGTGAGGGGACATGATTAGACTTTACAAGTACATTAGAGGACATTATAGACAAATAGCAGGGGACCTTTTTACCCATAAAGTGGATCACGTACCAGAGGCCACCCCTTCAGACTAGAGGAAAAGAAGTTTCATTTGAAGCAACGTAGAGGGTTCTTCACAGTCAGGACAGTGAGGTTGTGGAATGCACTGCCGGGTGATGTTGTGATGCTGATTCAGTTAATGCCTATAAGAATGGCTTGGATGATTTTTTGGACAGACATAATATCCAAGGCTATTGTGATACTAAACTCTATAGTTAGTATAGGTATGGGTATATAGAATTTTAATTAAAAGTAGGGAGGGGTGTGTGTATGGATGATGGGTTTTCATTTGGAGGGGTTGAACTTGATGGACTTTGTCTTTTTTCAACCCAATTTAACTATGTAACTATGTAACTATGTTCTCTTTCCCATGGTCAGACAGGAACCTCCCCCTGGGTAAGTGAATCTCCCCCAGTACTTACCCAGGTACAGAGCTTTGATTCTCTGTACTTCCTGCTCCTGGGCTGCTCTCTTTCCCATGGTCAGACAGGAACCTCCCCCTGGGTAAGTGAATCCAATCTCCCCCAGTACTTACCCAGGTACAGAGCTCTGATTCTCTGTACTTCCTGCTCCTGGGCTGTTCTCTTTCCCATGGTCAGACAGGAACCTCCCCCTGGGTAAGTGAATCTCCCCCAGTACTTACCCAGGTACAGAGCTCTGATTCTCTGTACTTCCTGCTCCTGGGCTGTTCTCTTTCCCATGGTCAGACAGGAACCTCCCCCTGGGTAAGTGAATCTCCCCCAGTACTTACCCAGGTACAGAGCTCTGATTCTCTCTACTTCCTGCTCCTGGGCTGTTCTCTTTCCCATGGTCAGACAGGAACCTCCCCCTGGGTAAGTGAATCCAATCTCCCCCAGTACTTACCCAGGTACAGAGCTCTGATTCTCTGTACTTCCTGCTCCTGGGCTGTTCTCTTTCCCATGGTCAGACAGGAACCTCCCCCTGGGTAAGTGAATCTCCCCCAGTACTTACCCAGGTACAGAGCTCTGATTCTCTGTACTTCCTGCTCCTGGGCTGTTCTCTTTCCCATGGTCAGACAGGAACCTCCCCCTGGGTAAGTGAATCCAATCTCCCCCAGTACTTACCCAGGTACAGAGCTCTGATTCTCTGTACTTCCTGCTCCTGGGCTGTTCTCTTTCCCATGGTCAGACAGGAACCTCAATAATAAAGGAGATATAAAGCATATGTGCCACAATGTGGCCACTGTTTCCCACTAGTCCAAACTGGTATTGGTGCTACTGGTTGTGAGTGCTGCATCTGTTTTGTATTTAAGTGGTACCATCACATGGATATAGGGGTGTCCAGTATCTGAATGTGCACCCGTTTTTATTGCACCAGCTCAGGACACTGATACCATTAGCCGCTTTAATCTTCATGATATTGGGTAAGTGGTCAGTCAGGAGTCTCTAATGTGGTGAACCCCCAGTTATGACCTTTACTTGTCCTGAGCCCAGAGAAGAGAATGTTCCTTCAGGGCAAAGTTACTCCCAGTCCTGTACTGGCGGCATCTCCTCCTCCTCCTCCTCCTCCTCCTCCTCTGAGGATCTTTCACCCACATCCCGACCTTGAAACTGCTCCGATACGAGAGAAAAGAGCTAGCGTTCTATTGTTCCAGCTCAATCCACCCCCAGCACATTGATTGGGATATTGATCCTTTGGTGGCAAATATGTGGAACCTCCCTGTGGAGTTGGACTTGTCCATTTGCCTATATTTAGCACACGCTGAGAATTGTGGGAGATTGTGTCATACTCAGTCCTCTCTCTCTCTGTTAGAGTTGCCACCTGGCCGGTATTTTACTGGCCAAAATGATGGTTGATCCCAATGTTATTTATAGGGAAAAAAAACACTAAAAATATAGGAAGGCCGGTATTTTTTTCCAGAAAAGGTGGCAACCCTACTCTCTGAGCAGGGGTCCCCAACTGGGGTGGGCCAGGGCCGGACTTCCTGCCTGATCACCCCTAGGCCACGCCCCTATGGACACGGTCCTAGCACCCACACTTCCCCCAGTGCTCCTCAGAAAGTGTCTGGATGGCGTGCCACCCCTCATATTTTGTCACCATAGGCCCGGGTCTGGGGGTTCAGTTTGGAGGAGTGACGTGGCAGTTGGGGCAGATATGGAGGACAATTTGCACATTTGGTCTCCTGGATACACCTAGGGTTGCCACCTGGCTTGATCCCAATGTTATTAATAAGGAAAACATATAGATATATAGTTACATAATATATATTTTGTTCCAGAAAAGGTGGCAACCCTAGATACACATGTGGCCAACTGGAGGGTCAGTAATGGCTTGACTTGGGGTGAAGGTGTATTTGCTCCCCTAGATATCACAGAAGCTTGGCATTTCCTCATAATGAATGAGCCAAGGGAGCCCTGACCAAAGGTTGGACCTTCCAATGTCCTACTAACTCCTGGGTCCCTCCAATTGACACTGCTGCCCCCCTAAAACACGGCTCCCTTCTAGTGACTCTGCTGCACCTTCCAAGACTTGTTTCATTTCAGTTGATTTCAGTTCCCCAGAAATAAAGACTTTTCCCAATGACTTTCTACTATTTCTAAAATAATCAAGTCACCCTTCACTCTCCTGTCTCTCAGCACATGTCTCTCTCTATTCTCTCTTCATGCAGGAGTCAGATTTTGATTCCGCTTTTGGGAGGTGCCTCCTTGTCTGGAAGATGTATTAGTGCTCACACTTTTGGAGAACTGTCTCAGGCTGAAACCCTGTCTCTCTACATGCAGAGCTGGAGTCGGTTATTTGAGTGAACTCCAATATATCTGCTAGGAAAGGGAGCTTCCCTATAAGATATATTAGACCTACCTGTTGCTTAGAGGGGGAGAGTAAAGAGAAACTTGATTATTTCAGAAATGGTACCCAATTTTAACTGATTATACATCATATCACATATGTCAAACCTGTACATCAGGTTCCACCATCACCTTCCCCTGTACCTCAGGTTTTCCCATCATCTTCCAGTTTACCTCAAGTTCTCCCATCATCCTTCCCTGTACCTCAGAACTCCTATCATATTCCCCTGTACCTCAGGTTCCACCATCATCTTCCCCTGTACCCCAAGTGTCAACATCATCTTCATCTGTACCTCGGAATCAACCATCACCTTCCCCTGTACCTCAGGCACTCCCATCATCTTCCCATTTACCTCAAGTTCTCCCATCATATTCCCCTGTACCTCAAGTGTCACCATCATCTTCCCCTGTACCTCAGGTCCCACCCTCATCTTCCCCTGTACCTCAGAATCCCCATCATCTTCCCCTGTACCTCAGGTTTCACCATCATCTTCCTCTGTACCTCAGGTTCCACCATCATCTTCCCCTGTACCTCAGAATCCACCATCATCTTCCCCTGTACCTCAGGTTCTCCCATCATCTTCCCCTGTACCTCAAGTGTCACCATCATCTTCCCTTGTACCTCAGGTCCCAATATCATCTTCCCCTGTACCTCAGAATCCCCATCATCTTCCCCTGTACCTCAGAATCCCCATCATCTTCCCATGTACCTTAGGTTTCACCATCACCTTCCCCTGTACCTCAGGTTCTCCCATCATCTTCCCCTTTACCTCAAGTTCTCCCATCATTTTCCCCTGTACCTTTAGTGTCACCATCATCTTTCAGTTTACCTCAAGTTCTCCCATCATCCTCCCATCATCCATACCTCAGAATCACAATCATCTTGCCCTATACCTCAGGTTCCACCTTCATCTTCACTTGTACCTCAAGTGTCACCATCATCTTCCTCTGTACCTCAGAATCCACCATCACCTTCCCCTGTACCTCAAGTTCTCCCATAATCTTCCCCTTAACCTCAAGTTCTCCCATCATCTCCCCCTGTACCTCAAGTGTCACCATCATCTTCCTCTGTACCTCAGAATCTACCATCACATTCCCCTGTACATCAGGTTCTCCCATCATCTTCTACTTTACCTCAAGTTCTCCCATCATCTTCCCCTGTACTTCAAGTGTCACCATCATCTTCACCTGTACCTCAGAATCCACCATCACCTTCCCCTGTACCACAGGTTCTCCCATCATCTTCCCCTTTACCTCAAGTTCTCCCATCATTTTCATCTGTACCCCAGGTGTCACCACCACCACCTTCCCCTGTACCTCAGAATCCCCCATCATCTTCCCCTGTACCTTTGGTCCCACCATCATCTTCCCCTGTACCTCAAGTGTCACCATCATCTTCCCCTGTACCTCAGCTCCCACCATCATCTTCCCCTTTACCTCAAGTGTCACCATCATCATCCCCTGTACCTCAGGTTCCACCATCACCTTCCCCTTGTCCCTCAAGTGTCACCATCATCTTCCCCTGTACCTCAGAATCCACCGTCATCAGGTGTCACCATCATCTTCCCCTGTACCTCAAGTTCTCCCATCCCCTTCCCTTGTACTTCAGGTTTCACCATCACCTCCCCCTGTACCACAGGTTCTCCAATCATCTTCCAGTTTACCTCAAGTTCTCCCATCATCTTCCCCTGTACCTCAGGTTTCACCATCATCTTCCCCTGTACCTCAAGTGTCACCATCATCTTCAACTGTACCTCAGAATCCACCATCACCTTCCCCTGTACCTCAGGTTCTCCCATCATCTTCCCCTTTACCTCAAGTTCTCCCATCATCTTCCCCTGTACCTCAAGTGTCATCATCATCTTTCTCTGTACCTCAGAATCCACCATCAACTTCCCCTGTACCTCAGAATCCCCATCATCTTGCCCTGTACCTCAGGTCACACCATCATTTCCCCCTGTACCTTATGTGACACCATCATCTTCCCCTGTACCTCAGGTTCCACCATCATCTTCCCCTGTACCTCAGAATCCACCATCATCAGGTATCACCAGAATCTTCCCCTTTACCTCAAGTTCTCCCAACATCTTTCCCTTAACCCAAAATCCCCCATCATCTTCCTCTGTACCCCAGGTTCCACTATCATCTTCCCCTGTACCTTAAGTGTCACCATCATCTTTACTTGTACCTCAGATTCCACCATCATCTACCCTGTACCTCAGATGTCACCATCATCTTCCCCTGTATCTTAGGTTCCACCATCTTCCTCTGTACCTCAGGTGTCACCGTCATCTTCACCTGTAGCTTAGAATCCCCTGTAGCTCAGGTTCTCCCATCATCTTCCCCTTTACCTCAAGCTCTCCCATCATCTTCACATGTACCTCAGGTGTCACCATCATCTTCCCCTGTACCTCAGAATCCCCCATCATCTTCCCCTGTACCTCAGGTCCCACCATCATCTTCCCCTGTACCTCATGTGTCACCATCATCTTCCCCTGTACCTCAGGTTCCACCATCATCTTCCCCTGTACCTCAGTATCCACCATCATCAGGTGTCACCAGTATCTTCCCCTGTACCTCAAGTTCTTCCATCATCTTCCCCTATATCCTAGGTTCTCTTATTATCTTCCCCTGTACCTCAGACTCCACCATAATATTCCCTGCTCCTTGAGTTCCTCTATCATCTCATGTGCCTCAAGTTCCCTTTTTATGTCCTTGTACCTCAGGTTCCACCATCAACTTTCCCTGTTCCTCAGGTTCCACCATCACCTACTCCTGCTTCTTGGGTTCCACCATCATCTTCCTTGCTCCCCAGACTCCACCATCATCTTCACCTGTACCTCAGGCACCACCATCACCTTACCCTGTACCTGTGGGATTCTCTCCATGAATCAGTTGCATTGGCAGATACAGTAGATGGGTACAAGAGAAATACAGGGTTAATTAAATGGGCTCTTAGTACTAATTTGATCAAGGGGCTGGTCCACTTGCCCGTGGGGCTTCAGATGGGGGTTTTGTGAGGGTCCAGATGTAAGTGGGACAAATAACCAATGACTGAGACAATAAGATCATGTTTATTCAGAAGAAGAATTTAATGGAACATCTATTGGGGGATCCACTGGGGGGTCAATCAGAGTTGGTCCCCCCCAAGGGTACAGGGGGCAGGATTAGACAGAGCCAGGCCTAAGACTAATTTAGGGTACAAAGGCACCGCACTCCATGACTCCCGATCCCTCTTTGTTGTACAATTATTCTTATTATGATTCTGAAGCAAAGCAGCAGTGCAGATCAATTTCTCTTTGTATCCAATGCAGTTCATAGGCAGGAGGACCTGTAGAGCTTGCAATCAACATTATGGCAGAGATTATACAGCAGCCCATCCCCCCCGGGAATTGGGAGTCTGGGACAATCCATATCCCCATGCAAAACTGCCGCAGGGACTCCCAGCACCCATAGACAATAGGAAAGAATCAGAGGGGCCAATGACCCAGGTTCTGTAATTTTTGGGAATAATCAGAGGCCCTGGGATTTGGGCCAATCAGCGCCAGTAATTCCCGAAAAGTTCTTAGGAGCAGCCAGGACAGGCCGGATTGGCACAAATGTCACATTCATCAAAGTTCTCCAGGGCCCGAACTGTAACACGACAGAAAATAATGTCAGTCCCAGTGATACCAGGTCCAACTGTCATTTATACAAATATAAAGGGGAAGTAAACATTCCATAACACCAATCCTCAACAATAGCTCACCGAAATATTACTACCGGATAATGTACCCCCTACTGTAAATGATAAGGATATTAGAAGTCACTGAGGGGTTGTTCTGTGACCATATAAAGACACAAGGCTGCAGGCTGAGTTATACAGGGAACTCTGAGTATCACTCATGTATTATAAGGGATAATGTACCCCTACTGTAAATGATAAGGATATTAGAAGTCACTGAGGGGTTGTTCTGTGACCATATAAAGGCACAAGGCTGCAGGCTGAGTTATACAGGGAACTTTGAGTATCACTCATGTATTATAAGGGATAATGTACCCCCTACTGTAAATGATAAGGATATTAGAAGTCACTGAGGGGTTGTTCTGTGACCATATAAAGACACAAGGCTGCAGGCTGAGTTATACAGGGAACTCTGAGTATCACTCATGTATTATAAGGGATAATGTACCCCCTACTGTAAATGATAAGGATATTAGAAGTCACTGAGGGGTTGTTCCGTGACCATATAAAGGCACAAGGCTGCAGGCTGAGTTATACAGGGAACTCTGAGTATCACTCATGTATTATAATGGATAATGTACCCCCTACTGTAAATGATAAGGATATTAGAAGTCACTGAGGGGTTGTTCTGTGACCATATAAAGGCACAAGGCTGCAGGCTGAGTTATACAGGGAACTCTGAGTATCACTCATGTATTATAAGGGATAATGTACCCCCTACTGTAAATGATAAGGATATTAGAAGTCACTGAGGGGTTGTTCTGTGACCATATAAAGGCACAAGGCTGCAGGCTGAGTTATACAGGGAACTCTGAGTATCACTCATGTATTATAATGGATAATGTACCCCCTACTGTAAATGATAAGGATATTAGAAGTCACTGAGGGGTTGTTCTGTGACCATATGAAGACACAAGGCTGCAGGCTGAGTTATACAGGGAACTCTGAGTATCACTCATGTATTATAAGGGATAATGTACCCCCTACTGTAAATGATAAGGATATTAGAAGTCACTGAGGGGTTGTTCTGTGACCATATAAAGACACAAGGCTGCAGGCTGAGTTATACAGGGAACTCTGAGTATCACTCATGTATTAAAAGGGATAATGTACCCCCTACTGTAAATGATAAGGATATTAGAAGTCACTGAGGGGTTGTTCTGTGACCATATAAAGGCACAAGGCTGCAGGCTGAGTTATACAGGGAACTCTGAGTATCACTCATGTATTATAAGGGATAATGTACCCCCTACTGTAAATGATAAGGATATTAGAAGTCACTGAGGGGTTGTTCTGTGACCATATAAAGGCACAAGGCTGCAGGCTGAGTTATACAGGGAACTCTGAGTATCACTCATGTATTATAAGGGATAATGTACCCCCTACTGTAAATGATAAGGATATTAGAAGTCACTGAGGGGTTGTTCTGTGACCATATAAAGGCACAAGGCTGCAGGCTGTTATACAGGGAACTCTGAGTATCACTCATGTATTATAAGGGATAATGTACCCCCAACTGTAAATGATAAGGATATTAGAAATCACTGAGGGGTTGTTCTGTGACCATATAAAGGCACAAGGCTGCAGGCTGAGTTATACAGGGAACTCTGAGTATCACTCATGTATTATAAGGGATAATGTACCCCCTACTGTAAACGATAAGGATATTAGAAGTCACTTAGGGCTTCTGTGACCATATAAAGACAGGTTTAAGTCAATCATGTGACAGTAATGACATCACTAGTCACTAATAATGACTGATGATGTAACTGGCCATGTATGAGGGGTGCATATACAGTATAGGAATATATAGACATATAATGATGATATTGGGGTGCAGGGGACATACCCAACTCAATGAAGATTTCCGGGGGGTTCTCCTCCTCACAGATTGGGTTAAATTCTTCCGGGAGGGCGGAGCTATGACACAGATCCTGGGACGATTGGGTCAGATCTTTTCCATCACTTTCCATCACTTTCTTTAACTCCAGCACCGAGTCCACATGGAAAGTAAATTTCCCAACCTGGGGAAGAGGAATGAGAAGCTCAAATTGGTCGCTCCGGGCATTTATTTGCCTGAGGATTTGGGGGTAAGTAGGGCACTAACGCTATTCAGAATATTTGTACTTGCGTTGCCAAGGTCACTGCGCCTAGCAACCACATGGAATTTAGGGGTAAAATACATCTAAAGGCAATGACCCAATCCATCAATCCTCACTCACCCTCATATTGTCCTTCACTCCAACCCTCACTCACCCTCATATTGTCCTTCACTCCAACCCTCACTCACCCTCATATTGTCCTTCACTCCATCCCTCACTCACCCTCATATTGTCCTTCATTCCAACCCTCACTCACCCTCATATTGTCCTTCACTCAAACCCTCACTCACCCTCATATTGTCCTTCAATCCATCCCTCACTCACCCTCATATTGTCCTTCATTCCATCCCTCACTCACCCTCATATTTTCCTTCACTCCAACCCTCACTCACCCTCATATTGTCCTTCACTCCAACCCTCACTCACCCTCATATTGTCCTTCACTCCATCCCTCACTCACCCTCATATTGTCCTTCATTCCAACCCTCACTCACCCTCATATTGTCCTTCACTCAAACCCTCACTCACCCTCATATTGTCCTTCATTCCAACCCTCACTCACCCTCATATTTTCCTTCACTCCAACCCTCACTCACCCTCATATTGTCCTTCACTCCAACCCTCACTCACCCTCATATTGTCCTTCAGTCCATCCCTCACTCACCCTCATATTGTCCTTCATTCCAACCCTCACTCACCCTCATATTGTCCTTCACTCAAACCCTCACTCACCCTCATATTGTCCTTCACTCAAACCCTCACTTACCCTCATATTGTCCTTCAATCCATCCCTCACTCACCCTCATATTGTCCTTCATTCCAACCCTCACTCACCCTCATATTGTCCTTCACTCAAACCCTCACTCACCCTCATATTGTCCTTCACTCCATCCCTCACTCACCCTCATTTTGTCCTTCATTCCAACCCTCACTCACCCTCATATTATCCTTCACTCCAACCCTCACTCACCCCCTCATATTGTCCTTCACTCATCCCTCACTCCACCCCCCCTCATATTGTCCTTCACTCCATCCCTCACCCCCTTATATTGTCTTCATTCTATTCCTCACTCACCTCATATTGTCCTTCACTCCATCCCTCACTCACCCTCATATTGTCCTTCAATCCATCCCTCACTCACCCTCATATTGTCCTTCACTCCATCCTCACTCACCCTCATATTGTCCTTCACTCAAACCCTCACTCACCCTCATATTGTCTTCATTCCAACCCTCACTCACCCTCATATTTTCCTTCACTCCAACCCTCACTCACCCTCATATTGTCCTTCACTCCAATCCTCACTCACCCTCATATTGTCCTTCAGTCCATCCCTCACTCACCCTCATATTGTCCTTCATTCCAACCCTCACTCACCCTCATATTGTCCTTCACTCAAACGCCTCACTCACCCTCATATTGTCCTTCACTCAACCCTCACTTACCCTCATATTGTCCTTCAATCCATCTCCTCACTCACCCTCATATTGTCCTTCATTCCAACCCTCACTTCACCCTCATATTGTCCTTCACTCAAACCCTCACTCACCCTCATATTGTCCTTCACTCCATCCCTCACTCACCCTCATTTTGTCCTTCATTCCAACCCTCACTCACCCTCATATTATCCTTCACTCCAACCCTCACTCACCCTCATATTGTCCTTCACTCAAACCCTCACTCACCCTCATATTGTCCTTCACTCCATCCCTCACTCACCCTCATATTGTCCTTCACTCCATCCCTCACTCACCCTTATATTGTCCTTCATTCTATTCCTCACTCACCCTCATATTGTCCTTCACTCCATCCCTCACTCACCCTCATATTGTCCTTCACTCCATCCCTCACTCACCCTCATATTGTCCTTCACTCCATCCCTCACTCACCCTCATATTGTCCTTCACTCAAACCCTCACTCACCCTCATATTGTCCTTCATTCCAACCCTCACTCACCCTCATATTTTCCTTCACTCCAACCCTCACTCACCCTCATATTGTCCTTCACGCCAATCCTCACTCACCCTCATATTGTCCTTCACTCCATCCCTCACTCACCCTCATATTGTCCTTCATTCCAACCCTCACTCACCCTCATATTGTCCTTCACTCAAACCCTCACTCACCCTCATATTGTCCTTCACTCAAACCCTCACTTACCCTCATATTGTCCTTCAATCCATCCCTCACTCACCCTCATATTGTCCTTCATTCCAACCCTCACTCACCCTCATATTGTCCTTCACTCAAACCCTCACTCACCCTCATATTGTCCTTCACTCCATCCCTCACTCACCCTCATTTTGTCCTTCATTCCAACCCTCACTCACCCTCATATTATCCTTCACTCCAACCCTCACTCACCCTCATATTGTCCTTCACTCAAACCCTCACTCACCCTCATATTGTCCTTCACTCCATCCCTCACTCACCCTCATATTGTCCTTCACTCCATCCCTCACTCACCCTTATATTGTCCTTCATTCTATTCCTCACTCACCCTCATATTGTCCTTCACTCCATCCCTCACTCACCCTTATATTGTCCTTCATTCTATTCCTCACTCACCCTCATATTGTCCTTCACTCCATCCCTCACTCACCCTTATATTGTCCTTCATTCTATTCCTCACTCACCCTCATATTGTCCTTCACTCCATCCCTCACTCACCCTCATATTGTCCTTCACTCCATCCCTCACTCACCCTCATATTGTCCTTCACTCCATCCCTCACTCACCCTCATATTGTCCTTCACTCCATCCCTCACTCACCCTCATATTGTCCTTCACTCCATCCCTCACTCACTCTCATATTGTCCTTCACTCCATCCCTCACTCACCCTCATATTGTGCTTCACTCCACCCCTCACTCACCCTCATATTGTCCTTCACTCCATCCCTCACTCACCCTCATATTGTCCTTCATTCCAACCCTCACTCACCCTCATATTGTCCTTCACTCAAACCCTCACTCACCCTCATATTGTCCTTCACTCAAACCCTCACTTACCCTCATATTGTCCTTCAATCCATCCCTCACTCACCCTCATATTGTCCTTCATTCCAACCCTCACTCACCCTCATATTGTCCTTCACTCAAACCCTCACTCACCCTCATATTGTCCTTCACTCCATCTCTCACTCACCCTCATTTTGTTCTTCATTCCAACCCTCACTCACCCTCATATTATCCTTCACTCCAACCCTCACTCACCCTCATATTGTCCTTCACTCAAACCCTCACTCACCCTCATATTGTCCTTCACTCCATCCCTCACTCACCCTCATATTGTCCTTCACTCCATCCCTCACTCACCCTTATATTGTCCTTCATTCTATTCCTCACTCACCCTCATATTGTCCTTCACTCCATCCCTCACTCACCCTCATATTGTCCTTCACTCCATCCCTCACTCACCCTCATATTGTCCTTCACTCAAACCCTCACTCACCCTCATATTGTCCTTCACTCCATCCCTCACTCACCCTCATATTGTCCTTCACTCCATCCCTCACTCACCCTCATATTGTCCTTCACTCCATCCCTCACTCACTCTCATATTGTCCTTCACTCCATCCCTCACTCACCCTCATATTGTGCTTCACTCCACCCCTCACTCACCCTCATATTGTCCTGATTCCTACCTCCACTCAGTTTTAGAGTTGCCCATATACCTAACTCCCTGCAAGGAGGATAAAGGTAACTGGGAGTTCTTCCTCAGTGACTCTATTTGTCGGGGTGATTGTGTCGCACAATTCTCGAGATAAGAGAGAGGATTTGACCTTTTCCTTTCTTTGTACCAACCAGCCGTGGGGTGCAGGGAGTTCCCCCATAATACTCACCTGTATTTTAACCCCTTGTGAGCTCCCCAGCAGGAGGATCAGCAGGAGGGAGAGCAGGAGGAATTTCATGGCAGGGGGTGAGTGGAGGCTCTGGTTGTTCTGAGGCTGACGCTGCAACTCCCTGCACTCTTGTTCTCCAGTCGGCTAAAGGGTAACTTATAAACTCAGCCTGGTTTAACCTCTTCCTGCCCAAAGCTCTGCCTCTAACTGCTAATAATGACTTCAAGGTGTGACTGAGCTCATTCCTACTCTCCTGAGAAACAGCAATCGGCTTTTATGGCCTGGGCCGGGCCCTCCTGCTGGAGACACAGATAAACATCATCCTCTGATCTGATAAAGGGTGGGGATCCGACACATTGCCCCAATTGAGAACAGATTCACCCTATTTCTCACCATCCTCTGGCTCTGGAAATGAGCCCCCATTAATGGGAAAGCTGTACCCCAAGTGTATCTGTGGCCCCCTGTATTGCACCAGAAGGAAGAATCGTATCAGACTTACAGTGATTCTCCTTTCCCGGCCATCCCTGGTCAGCATTAACCTTGGGGTAAATACAGAAGCAATAATAAGGGAAACACAGGAACGAATGAGAGTTTTATTCAGAACTTAATACCTTAATAACCTTTTGACCAAAATGAGTTCTTATGGGTCGCCCTAACATCCAAACGATAATGTTTGACAAAAGTGTTAGGATTAGCCCAGGTCCCTGCCTTACAAATATCATCTGTAGACCCTCCTGCTTCTGCTGCCCAAGAAATTGCCACCCCTGTGGTGGAATGAGACCTGACCCCCTCCGGTGCTTTCTGCCCCTCTAACGAGTTGATTAATTACCGTTACGCTCCATCTGTGAATTGAGCCAATCGAGGCAGCTTGTCCCTTGTTTGCTCCTCAAGGGATAATGACGAGTCTTTCAGACTTTCTAAAGGATTTCGTAGTGTTTCGATCTACTTCTAGTCACCAGGTCACCAGGACATTTGCTTCCAGAGCTGACCTCTCCACACCAACGGCTGGAAGAAATAAAGGCTCGTTCAAATGAAAACTGGACACTTCGGTAAAAAACTTAGACTTGGTCTGAGGGTCACCCCTTGATCAGTGAAAATTGTGTGAGGAGGATTTGCCATTAGGGTTTGAAGCTCAAATACTCTTCCACCCGAAGCAGCTGCCACCAGAAAAACTGTCTAATTGGAGGTCTTATTCTCACCGCAGATCTTAAAAATCGGACCACTAATGGGTCATTGGAGAGTTGCATACCTAGGACCGCCGAAAAAGAGCAGATACTTGGATTTTAAGGATCCTTGCACTAAGACCCTTATCCAAACCTGCCTGAAGGAATTCTAAAAGTTGGATCACTTCTGGGTTAACAGGATTAACCCCCTGTTTTGTAGCCCAAGAACGGAAGGTATCCCAAGGTGGTGCTACTCTTCCTGGACTTGGACAATGTACCGATAAAAGTGCTTCAGAAAAACCCCTTTCTCTCACCCTGTTGAGCTGAATCTCCATTCCGCTAAATGTAACTGTTGAGGCACAAGATGGAAGAGGAGGCCCTGGTTCAGCAGATCTTGCTTGTAGGGAAGTCTCATGGGGTTGTCTATGGATAACCTCCTCAAAAGAGGGTACCAAGGCCTCCTCGACCAGTCTGGCAGAACCGCAATCACTTCGACTCAAAATCCTCTGCAATACTTTTAAGATAATTGTGAATGGGGGAAAAACATAAGCCCAAAGGTTGTTCCAACTGTGAGCAAAAGCGTCCGTCGCCAAAGCTTCCTTGCACGAACCCTGGAGAAGAACTGAGGAAGCTTGTGGTTCTCTGGGGATGTCATCAGATCTAGATCTGGTCACCTCCATCTCCTCGCTATTGTCCACAAACCTGACCGTTCAGGCTCCAATCGCCCAGGTCTATTGACTGGTGACTTAACAAGTCTACCCTCCAATTCAACTCCCTGGTATATGGATTGTAGTAATCGCCATTAAATACATCTGTGCAAAATCCATAATGGGGCTCAACTGTCTCATCATTGCTTTGCTCCTGGTGCCCCCCTGACACTGGACGTAAGTCAGTGTTGGACTGACCCACAGGGAGACCAGGAAAACTCCCGGGGGGGCCCAGGTGTCAGTGGCCCCTCATGCTGATAAATTCTCCATATATTTCTATGAGAACAAAGAGGCTAAATAGATGGAATAATTGATTATAGTCTGTAAACAAAACAGACTAGGAGAATAGAGGTTGATTGAGGAGATGAAGAATATTAGTTCTGATAGTGGCCCCTGGTCTAAGGTTTTTGGGTGGGCCCTGGTGTCCCAGTCCGACACTGACGTAAGCAACTAGTGCCGCTACTTTGTCTAATCTTATACAAACGTCCTCCATCAATATTAAGGGTTGGAAGGTCTCCAGTGCTTTAACAATGGCTCTCAACTCCAGGATATTGGACTACAGATAAGATACATCTTCATTCCACTGACCTTCAACCGACCATTGTTGCCAATGAATTCCCCATCCTGAGGCTGAAGAGTAAATATCTAATGGCTTCTGCTCTACAAGAAGATTCTATCTGGTCTCTCGCCTCCTCTCTGAGGAAATCGGATCTTCTCCCAATCTTTCCTCTGTCTGTTTTAGAAACATTTGCTGCATTTTCCTCATGTTCCATCTGGCCCACACCAGTCGTTGAGGTCAGTCACTTAGAAAGCTCATAAATTGTCTTCATAATAATATATTATATTCTGCATCGGTGAAACTGCACTCGCCATTTCCTTAATCTTGAGACAGAGAAATCATTCCTAAACTGGTATCTATCCATTCTCCTAGATAGTCCAGTCTTTGAGCTGCTTCCAGCCGTCCAAACCTTTCCATCATCACGTTGTCTCGAAGCTTCATCAAGGTGTTTAGTGTGTACTGTTTCTTTAAGAGAAGGGGAAGTATATTCCCTAGCAGGGGCACAACTGTCATCTTTATGTAAGTTAGGGAGCCAATATTCCGTACTAGCAGCAGTATCGACATTATTCTCAGTGTGACCAGTTGTCCAGGCTGCAGTGGGTTCATAGAGTGGTGCAATTGGAGGCCAGGAGCAGCATTGTTTACTGTACAACCGCTAGGGAACCAGACTGATTGGGAGGCAGGAGTATTGTTTCTTAGGGAAGCACCCTAGCAACCAGATAGCAGCTATATGTACCTGCAGAAGATTGTATAGTGCTGTATGTGTAATATCTGTATCCTCTTCTGCTTTTCCTACAACTAGTAACTGTTCCATGTGACTGAATTCCCATGATTCCTGCTGATTTGCATGATGATTATTGGCTGTTCAGTTTGCTGCCACTAGATGGTGCCGTGATACCAGGGGTTTTGCCCATTGCCCGTAGATTACAGTTCACTTACGTTTGCTCCATCTTACAGTAGAACTACAACACCCAGATAGGCCAAAAATCGGCCAGATATCGATCGGACAAGTTTGATTTTTCGTACGATCCAGGACCACATTGGCTAGTTGATGTGGTCCTGGGACCCATTCGTAGTATTGTAATCCGATCTTTAGGCCCCAGGGCTGAACGTTCAGATTCATCCGATATTGCTTAGCCGTTAGTGGGCATATTGGGCCAAGATCCGCTCGTTTGGCGTCTTACAGTGTATGGCCACCTTTACACCTGTACCTGTATATTTCTTCTGTTAATCCACCCAGATCCCTCCTTCCACCCTGTGCCCCTCCAATGCCCCACCCTGCTGCCACCCACCTTTTATGTCACTGCCCACCTCTTTCTATATCATGACTCCACCCCTTTATAAGAACTGCCCACCTCTTTCTATATCATAACTCCACCCCTTTATAAGCACTGCCCACCTCTTTCTATATCATGACTCCACCCCTTTATAAGCACTGCCCACCTCTTTCTATATCATGACTCCACCCCTTTCTATATCATGACTAAACCTCTTTCTATATCATGCCCACCTTTCTATATCATGACTAAACCCCTTTATAAGCACTGCCCACCTCTTTCTATATCATGACTCCACCCCTTTATAAGCACTGCCCACCTCTTTCTATATCATAACTCCACCCCTTTATAAGCACTGCCCACCTTTCTATATCATGACTAAACCCCTTTATAAACAATGCCCACCTCTTTCTACATCATGACTCCACCCCTTTATAAGCACTGCCCACCTCTTTCTATATCATGACTCCACCCCTTTATAAGCACTGCCCATCTCTTTCTATATCATAACTCCACCCCTTTATGGCACTTCCCAGGGTTGCCAGGTTGGTGATTTCCCAGACAAATTGGGCTACTTATATAAAGCCCAGGTGGGTTTTGAAAGTACAAACTAGCCAAGGTAAAGATTTGGGCTACTTTTTGGTCCTGGGAAACCAGCCAACGTTTTTTCTTGCCCTAATGTGCCAAGCCTGCGTCTCCCAATGCATGTTGGGTAATGTCGTTTTTAACAAGCTGCTAAGTTGAATGTAAGACTACAATACCCAGCATGCAATGGGACTGGCTTGTGTAGAAGTCGGGGGTTACCAGATTTGGGGCTCAGTCCCCCAGTCTCCCGTAACTCTTAAACATTCTCACATTTTCCACTGACTTTTCTCAATTTCAGACAATATTGTGGCAAAAATCTTTTGGCTAAAGGTTGATCTGTTTCACCAATATTTAGTGAAATTGTATTTGTATTAGGCCTTATGGGACCCCTAGACCTCCTGGGCCCCCTCTGTAGTTACCCCCCTGGTGACGGGCGAATCTCACCCATTTTGCTTCATGGAAAAATCAGTGAACAATTTAAAAAAAGGCGCATTTTCACATATATTTTAGACTTTTTTTACTGCACAATATTAATAATTATAATATTTTTGGGCTACTTTTGAAGTCCCTCTTAGACCTGACAACCCTGACCCCCCCCCCCCCCGGTGCAGGAGCAAATACTCCAGGGAGGGGCCGCCAAGAGCCAGTTCTGTCCCAGCAGAGAACCCCCCAATAATCATTTCCCCTCATTTCTAAGAATAAAACACAAATTTCTCTATTTTTCAATCAGTTTTAATTCAAGACAAAATCTGACAATAAATAAAAAAAAATCTCTAGAACAACAGTAACGAATGTGACGATGGTGAGCGGCGACGCACAAACCCTGCACCGATACAAATACACGGACGCACAAGGACACACCCACAATGGGGCTTATTCAGAGCAAAATCCACATCTCCAACATCAAAGGGGAAGTAGTCCTGGCTTGTAAGCAGAGTGTATATATATTTCATTTCAGATATATCCCTGACTGTGGGTGGGAGCTACCATACTACTTGCCTTAGCAATTCCCACAGGCTGCACAAGAACAACGCCACCTAGTGTTCAGAATGGATTCGGTTGTAACTGTCAATAAGCAATGGCTGAGGTCGTGCAGCAACATGGCAGCTCCAACTCATAAGAAAGTTCTGTGCAGCCAGTGAACAGTCTCTGGATGAAATAATCACAGCCTTAGCCTCAGTATAGAATATATATATATATATATAGGGTTTATTATTCACCCCAGTAGGACCAGCCGATGCTGCTGTATTATTTGCTGGATAAAGGGTAACTACACACGTCAGTCATTACAGGGGCCCCAGAAATAATCAGCACAATGACCAGTAACTTTGGGGCCCCCTGGTGCCACAAATACAGAGAATACAGACAGGAATAATAATAATAACAGCGCTACACATATTTCATATCTCTCATTATCAATAAGACAAACTGACCTATCAGCTTTGAGCTAATGTGCAAAAATAACAAACTGTGTGACTAAAATAAATATTTACAGTACTTTAACAACATCATCATCATCATCACTGCTCGGGTCTCATTAGACACACCTGCACACTGACATCATCCAACAGAAAAAAAAATATATATACTTATACATATAAATATATACGTTAATAGCTCTAGGGCTGTACAAGGAGGAGCCTGTGGGGGAGGTGGAGCTTCATGTAGTGTTCACTAGGGTCCAGATTCACTACAATGGATCAGTATAAGGACTGGCAAGCACTAGGGGTCACCCCTGCCTGGTGCCAATTATATGGGGGCAGCTCCTGGGGGTGTCAGTTTATAGGTGGGAGTCAGTGCCACGTTATTTACATGGAAATGATCAGAATGGGTTGGGGGGGTACAGTCGTTATTAATGATCACTTTCAGTATTTCCCATAGGGGGAGGTACAAGCTGCAGCCCCCAACATCAGTTTGTAGTTTTACTCCATTAGAGGGGGGCTCCTGGCATTCTCACAATCTGCTTCTGTTTCATAAACCCACCAGGTCTCAACTGCACCCCCAAACCCCACTAACAGGGGCAAAAATACAAAACTTTGTGGAATGTCAAACTCCTAACCCTCCTCTCAGCAAACACCACTGGGTGACTGGTAGAAAGGGGATTTGGGGGATTAAGGGTGAAGACAAGGGACAGACAGACAGACCCCCAGTAGGAGGCTCTGGCAGGACAAGGGCACGGTGGGTGTGAAACGATACAATACACAAGATTAACACTATAAAAACACTCCCCAAAGTCTGTGTATTGGGGGGGGGCACAGCCCAGATTCCCGGGCCACATTACTTGGGCTCCTGTAACCCCTGGGGGAGCCCACTAGTGGGGGGGGGGGGCTGTCAGCTACCCCCAATGCCAGTGCTCAAGACAGTAAAGTGCCAGTGCTCAGGAACCTGTATGTGTCAGCTGCCCAACTGGCGACCCACTAAGAGATTTCTGTACCCCCCAATCAGTTGCTTCGACTTTGAATAGAATGTGCCCCTTGGGAACAGCTGTGTTCTACAGTCCAGTTGTACAAGAGCCGCCCCAGGACTGATCCCCACATCTCACCAGAGGAGATCCCCCAATTCCCAGGCTGCCATGGGACCTAGTGTTGGGGGCTGCAAAGGAGGGTCCCCCCAGGTCTCCCTGCAGTGGAACTAGCTGCCCCCAGTGTATACAATACAGTATATATATATATACAGTATATTGGATCTAATCAAGGTCTCACAGGTGCCCTTAGACAAAAATATTAAAGGAAAACTAAAGATAAAAAAATACTATGTTATGTAAACAGAGTCCATGGTGATGGGGGAGTCGCTCGGGGCCCAGGAACCCGGGATCGAATCTTCCTGATGTTAAAACTCCCATTAATTACAAAAATAACAATTATTCTAACCATTATATATATAGATTTGGTGTCCTGGGGAGCTCTGTCCTTCCTTCATGTCTGACACAAGTGGAAATGAAATGAGGAAGAGGAGGGTTAATGCGCAGTTCCTGGCGACAATAAGCAGGGTCTCCCGGAAGCGGGAGGTGGAAATACGTCCAAATAAAGAGCAAAGACCAACTCCCTGCCCCTCTCCCTCCCGCTGCTTCTCAATCTCCTCCGGAAACAGTCGTCGACCAACCGCAGGAGTGGGGAGAGGCGGAGACTGGGGGGAAATGACAAAAGGAAGATGCTGGGGGGCTGAAATGTTACACTTGGGAGTCGTCCGCATGCCCCAAACTGTTTAACTCCTCCGCCTGTTTGACCATCTGACTCTCGCCCCCGCGGAATTCCGAGGCGATCTCGTCGAACGTGCGCCCTCTGGTCTCGGGGACTTTGAAGTAGGTGAAGATGAAGAATATGAGAAGGAGGACGATGAAGATGATGAAGACGTAGGCGCCGCACAGTTTCTGGAGAAGACATAAGAGGAAATATTCAGGACTTTGGATGAGAATTAACCTGTGAAATATTCCTGTGCCCCAATAATGTGACGTCTAGAGGTTCTAGGGCTTAGAAGGAACTTAAGGAAGAACCTCGTTCTGCCCAACTGCCCTAGGGAATTATTGGTGGATCTAGCGGATTCCATGGATCCTCCCAACTGATCATCTTTGAGTCCAATCATGGGGTCCAGATGCTTTAGTAATGCTATTTCCTACTTTCCCCCGACCCACAACCCACACAGACGAATTCACTCACCTCTACGTATTGGAAGCCCATCCCTACGATGAAGTTGGAGGTCCAGTTGGAAAGGCCGGCGACTGCAATGGCTGCTGGGCGTGGGCCCTGGCTGAAGAGCTCGGCGACAATGAACCATGGGATGGGCCCTGGGCCAATTTCGAAGAAGGCCACAAAGCCAAAGATGGCCACGATGCTGAGATAGGACATTCCACTCACAGACTCCTGCAGGGGGGGACAGGGGAACCAATAAGGACCAGAATACAGCTTGGCACCCCAATTCCCCTCCCCACCACCCACATTTACTGATCATTTCTCAGACTTACCAGCAGAGCCAACGCTATGGTCATCAGGACGGCACAACCAGCCATTCCAGCCAGTCCAATCAGGTGCAGGGTCCGGCGGCCGGCACGTTCCACTACAAACAGCTGCAGAGACAAAAAAACTTGTTCCAAAGATGCCACCACCAACCCCTGCCAATCCAACCAATGGAATACTCCATATGGGACTCACACAGCCCCAGGGGATAACTATGGGATAATAGGGTAGTAGTTAAAAATTCACCGGTAGTGAGTAATGGTTTATAAATATGTTATTTATATGCACTTTAATACACTTCAATATTTATATGGTTAAAGCACTTTAACTTATTACACTATTTATTATGGAACAATGTTAAAATGATATTGTGAATGTAAACTTTGAAATATGAAGGACTCCTTATTTGTAATGGACTTATATGTAATGGACTTACCTTAATTATCTATGGAATTGAGGAATTGGCATATTTAAGGGGTTAAAAACTTGAGGTGTATGGTAAAGCATTGAATTGTGGGGGGAAAAGGCGGGGCTTTGTACTTATAGGTGTGTGTAACACTTGAGAGTTTATCCTGATGAAGGGAGGTTGAACCCCCCGATCTTTATGGTGAAATATTAATAAAAAGAGGGGCCACGTCCCTGACTGCAGATATATAGGGTGTGTGCGGATCCGTGAAATTACTGCTGTTACTCACAGACCCCCCCACACAATATTCCCGGCCCCATAAAGATACAAAACTCACCGACACGACAGTGAAGGCCGTATTCACAATTCCGGCACCAATGGTAGCGTACACCGGCTGCTCAACTTGGGCCTTTTGGAATATCATGGTGGAATAATAAAAGACCTGCAAAGACAGACAGAAGGTCAGTTGGTTGGGTCGGGCTGAGTCCATACTGGAGCACTTGTTCATTTCAGTTGCCTCATTCTGACCAGCGACTACTGAATCCCTATGACTGGCGCAAGCCAAAAATGTTGAGGAGGGATAGAGAAGGCAAGCAGGTAAGTTCTGGCAGGTAAGTTCTGGCAGGTAAGTTCTGGCAGGTAAGTTCTGGCAGCATTAGGGCGAGTGTAGTGGTGATGGCATGTGAAGCCCAGACATTACTTACCGCGTTGATGCCAGAGAGCTGCTGTGACAGTTGCAGGACGATGGCGATGAAGATGGGCTGGCGGTAGAGTGGGGAGCGGAACAGTTCCGCAATGGTGACTTTCTTCTCTCGCATCATCTGCCGACTCTCTTCCTTCATCTCCTGCAGGTCACTGCTCACGTCTGTGGTGCCTCGGAGCCCCTTCAGCACTGGCCGAGAGAGAGAGGGAGAAGGTGAGACCTGGGAGAAGCCTCCTGAGATGCCTTCAGGGGCAGTGACATGGGACTTACCACTCTTGGCTTTGTCTTCCTCATTGCGATTAATGAGCAGGAATCGTGGACTCTCTGGGCAGAAGGGCAGCACGATGCACTGCAATATGCTCGGCACAAATATGCAGCCCAACAACAGGGGCCACAGGGACTCGTTCCCCATGATAGGCTTCAGCCCAAAGATCTACACAAGGAACAGAGACATTTTAGCTCAATTGAGAAGATCCCCAGCCACTTACTCACCCCAACCAGATGGACATTCACTGAACACCATGGGATTGTCCCCTACCTGAGCAATAAGGATTCCAATCACAACTCCCAGCTGGTGCAGGGTCCCCAGAGCTCCTCTCAGTGACGTGGGGGAAATTTCTCCGACATACATTGGCACAAAACCAGTGGTGAGGCCACAGTAGAGTCCGACCACAAACCGCCCAATGATCAGCATCTCGAAGGAGGACGCCAGCTTGGAGAATCCCATCAAAATGGCAGCTAGAAAGGCCAGGATGTTGGCCATCAGCATGGAGTTGCGTCTGGATTCAGAGGAGAGACGAGAACATTAAGAAACAAATTCCATGGCATTTATTCTTGATTGACCAGATTTCTGGGTGGCACTGATGTGGCAATACCTGGATGTGCCCCCCCCCCAAGTGGTATAAAAAGGGGCAGCCTGGATTCTCATTGTATGGGAGCCCTTGCCCTTGAAAATACCCTGGAGAATGTTGGGAGTTGTAGTCCAGTAGTGGAGCAACTGGAAGGTTCCCCTTTAGAAACAGAGGAGCTGGAGGGACACCACTTACCTGCCAAAACGGTTGACAAACAGTCCCACAGAGAATGAGCCCACCATGCCACCAACTGAGAAGATGGCCACAGACAGGGACCACAGGGAGGTGAGGGTGGTCTCAGAGATGGGCTCATTGTAACGGCTCATCCACGTGGCATTGTAGAAGCCCTCGATCACCTGCAGGGAAGGAAAAGTTACACTATTAAAAGGCAAGAAATGATAGAACATAAAGGGTTAACTTTCACCTGAAATCTGTGATTGGCTGATGGTCACCATGGAAATATCAACCACAAACAAACTCATTGGGGGTGAACAATCCAGAGGGGCGTTAGTGCTCAGCTGAACTCGAACACCCCATAAGGCAGAATTGCATTTGGCTGCCCAGACTGCAAGTCAGCTGGATAAAGCCTTTTCTGATACTCAGGATACATGGGGTTAATAAGAAACTGCTGCTTGGTGTTAATGAACCTGCTCCTGGGGTGTCACTGTATAGAACGAAGTGCAGTTTAGGGCAAAAGGCCACTAAATAACAGTTTTCCCCTTTAATTCAAGCTCAAGTAATGCAGGAAAACAACTCCCAGAATGCTCAGCTGCACAAGTAACACAAGGATACAACTCCCAGAGGGCTCCGTTGCACAAGTAACACAGGGATACAACTCCCAGAAGGCTCAGCAGCACAAGTAACACAAGGATACAACTCCCAGAATGCTCAGCTGCACAAGTAACACAAGGATACAACTCCCAGAATGCTCAGCTGCACAAGTAACACAAGGATACAACTCCCAGAAGGCTCCGTTGCACAAGTAACACAGGGATACAACTCCCAGAAGGCTCAGCAGCACAAGTAACACAGGGATACAACTCCCAGAAGGCTCCGTTGCACAAGTAACACAGGGATACAACTCCCAGAAGGCTCAGCTGCACAAGTAACACAGGGATACAACTCCCAGAAGGCTCAGCAGCACAAGTAACACAAGGATACAACTCCCAGAAGGCTCCGTTGCACAAGTAACACAGGGATACAACTCCCAGAAGGCTCAGCAGCACAAGTAACACAGGGATACAACTCCCAGAAGGCTCAGCAGCACAAGTAACACAGGGATACAACTCCCAGAAGGCTCCGTTGCACAAGTAACACAGGGATACAACTCCCAGAAGGCTCAGCAGCACAAGTAACACAGGGAAACAACTCCCAGAAGGCTCCGTTGCACAAGTAACACAGGGATACAACTCCCAGAAGGCTCCGTTGCACAAGTAACACAGGGAAACAACTCCCAGAAGGCTCAGCTGCACAAGTAACACAGGGATACAACTCCCAGAAGGCTCAGCTGCACAAGTAACACAAGGATACAACTCCCAGAAGGCTCCGTTGCACAAGTAACACAGGGAAACAACTCCCAGAAGGCTTAGAAGTGCAAGGGGTGCAGTGTCCAGCAGGGGCAGAGGGGGAGGGGCAGAGGGGGAGGGGCAGGGGTGTGTCTCGTTAGTGACATGGATCAGCTGTTATTAAAGCTGCCAGAGACAGAAATATGATCCTGGGCTCGGGGTGAATGAGTCCAAGTTGCTGAAATTCCGTGTGATTGGTCGCCTCGCGTGATTGGTCGCTGGCTGTAGCATGATGCAAGCGCTTGGGATACAGACGCACTGTCCTGCAACATCCTATTTGCCCTCTGGGAAACTTCCAGCTGCTCAACAGCCACAGCCCACAGTGTCTTAAAGGGGCCGCGCCTGCATCACTGAGCGATGGCCAATAGTCAGTATAAAATAGGGATGGGAGTTTCCTTTTAGCCTCCCCACACGGGGCTCCCATGAGCATGACTATGGCAGCTCTCACACCTACAATGCCCATGTCAATAAAGCTCTATTTATTACAGGGAACCCTTACCAAAAGCTCTGCTCTGTGTCTCTTTCCAGAATTAAAATCTAGTTGCTATGAACAGTGGCCCTGGTGACCATAAAGTGCAGCAACTATAAGGCTATGTTGTATCATCTTCTTTATTCGTCTGCCTTTCAGCCCACTGCCTGGTTGCTAGTATCAGTCCTCCTAGCAACCAGATGCTTACCAGGAAAGTGGCAGAGCTGATGGATAAGAAGAACACAGAGCAAAACCAAGACAAGGTGAACTTTCCCTTTAATTAACGCTGGGTGATCATGGGCAATGAATCGTTAGCAGACAAAGTGACCCACAGGCGCCAGGGTCACATGACCGGTCAGGCCACTTGATATTCAATAAATAACACAATAGTGTGTGAGCTCACAGGGAGAGGCCATTTGTTTGCAGCAAGTCAATACCAGTCTGATCCACCATTGCTGGGTGAGTACTGATGCAAGTCCCTGATTGGACGAGGGCTTCACTATAATTCAAACACAGGAGGGTAATGAGATCTGGGAGTTCCCCCTCCTCCTATGGATTAGAGAAGCTGGAGATGCGCAACAATGCCCACAAGCACAACCAACGGCCTTTCTATACATTAGGGAGCCTGGCCCTTTAAGTGCTGTTATAAGTTTCAGTTTCTATGTCTGGATTGGCTGGAGCGAGTAGAGACAGGATATTCCACTCGTCTAATCTGGGGGTGTTGTCGCTTGAGAGGAATGTGGCACATTCTGTTTCTTAAAGGCAAAGGTCACCACCCAAAAACAAAAAAATGACATTGCTACTCTCCAGTGTCCATTCACTGCCCCTCTTGGTCCAATGTATCAGAACCCGCTCTTCTCCAGGGCTCTTATTTAGCTGGCCTGTGCAACTCTGCTTCCGGAGTCAGAACCAGCAGTGCACACTTCTTGAAGCCAATAGGGATAGGCCCAGGAGAGCATTCAGGTTGCATGACTCACAAGTCAGACCAAAGGCTCTGTGGCAGGAAGGGGTTAACAAGTGGCAGTGACTCAGGGGCCCCCTTCAAGTTGGCATCAGGATGTGGCAGAGACACCGAGCAGTTAAAGGAGTTAACAGGGAAATGGCATTGAGAGCGGCAGCCAAGGTTACTACTTGGGGGGTCTCTGAATTCCAGACTGAGCGCAGCCCCGGGGTGACAGAGTATAAAGGTCCTTATAGAACCCCCCAACTGCCCCTTTGAGGAACATAAATTGCCCCTTTAAAGGCAGAATGAAGACTGGAATCAGGTGGACACAAATCTGACCTTCGTGGAATTGATTCTTACAGTGTTGGTTCTGGGCCCAATGGACCCCGGGGGGAAACTAAAAGTGGCCTATTGAGTGCTCAGACAACCTCAATCTCCCTAAGCAAATCTGTTATTCCCAGAGGTGAGCAGGACGCTGATACGTGATTGGCAGGAGCTCAACCAATTAGTGGGCACAGAGAGTGGCAGTGTGGTTGTGGCTGGAGGGTCTCTACTGTCCACGAATGGGAACCCCCCGGCCCTCCAGCTTTTGCCCCCCTAAAGCTTCTTACGTCTTGTTTGTAAAGATTCTCATTGATCAAGTCATGTTATATCTATAGAAGTTCTTACCTCTTGTGGTGCATTAATCACTCCCGTGTTGTATCCAAACTGTAAGGAGCCAATCACAGCCGTGCAAACAGCCAGCATCAACTTCGCCGTCATCTGCAACAACAAATGGGGAGCGGGTGAGAATGGGGGGCACAGAAAGTAACTCATATGTCTGCCCCCCATATGTGTAAGTGCACTGGGGTGGGCACTTACAATCAATATGTGCCCAAAATAATGCCCTTCACCCACCCACTAACAAAAATCTAATTCAGCCCTTTATAGAACTCCTTGGCCCCAATGTGCACCAACCACCATGTTCTGTAACTGTTTAATTACTCTTATCAGTCCTTACCCTGAGGAGCTTACACTCTTATTCCACCAGCAGCCAGTTAACCTACCATGAGGGGTAAATGTGCCCCCAAAAAGTCTCAAACAAGTGGTGAAATTTCCCTATGGCTTATTGCCCCAAAGTACTGCAGGGTGACAATGGCAGTTATTTCAGGGGCAGTTATTCCGGGGGCACTTATTTCGGGGGCAGTTATTCCAGGGGCAGTTATTCTGGAGGCAGTTATTCCGGGGCAGTTATTTCAGGGGCAGTTATTCCGGGGGCAGTTATTTTAGGGCCATTTTTTCAGGGGCAGTTATTTCGGGGGCAGTTATTTTGGGGGCAGTTATTTGGGGGGCAGTTATTTTGGGGGCAGTTATTTGGGGGGCAGTTATTCTGGGGGCAGTTATTCCGGGGGCAGTTATTTGGGGGGCAGTTATTCCGGGGGCAGTTATTTCAGGGGCAGTTATTCTGGGGGCAGTTATTTCGGGGGCAGTTGTTTCAGGAGCAGTTATTCCGGGGGGATCAGGCTGGGGGTGGATTGGCTGGGGCTGCCACATACAAGGGTCCCTGTGTTCCCCGCTCACCTATAAAGACCCCATTCTATTCCAACACACCAGGGTCTGAGCAAAATCCCATCATGTGTTTCCTGAGCAGCTTTTTCCCTGGCAGCAAATGCCGTCACGTCTCCCACTATAAACCCTATGGCACATACTGGGCATTTGCACCCACACTGCCCCCTGCCAGCCCTCCCCACTGACCCGGCACTGTTTAAAGGGCAAGTAACACCCAGCAAAGGAAACGATGCTCCAGCAGAACAAGCACTAAACCAGTTTATAGAGCCCAGAGGAGTGGGGGAACCAGTGAATTAGGGGTGCACTTATATAGATTACTATGTACATGTGTCACAGACAAACCAAACCACAGAGACAAAGCCCCCCGTCACTACAGCGACAAACTGCCCCCCATGTGTACGGCTGATACAATAATGGCTCCTGGACTGGCTGTTTGGGCGGGTGCTGCGGGTGCTGCGGGTGCTGCGGGTTCTGCGGGTGCTGCGGGTGCTGCGGGTGCTGCCAGGGCTAAATATACACAAATGACGTTTCTCGTGTTCTTATTATAATGAAAGGTGTTACTGCATTTCCCAATCTGGGACAAACCAAGAACTGGAAGAACAGGAGCAAATTGGATTGAGCCACAAGTTCAGCAAAAATCTCCCTGTGTCCCATATCCTGATCTCACTGCCCTACACATTGCTGTGCTCCTGACCCACAGAGCTTGCAGTCTAAACTGGTAACTGAAAATACAGAGATGGTCACAGTCACTACACTCTGATACAATGTGACACTGATACAATGTAACACTGATGGGGAGACACTGATACAATGTAACACTAATGGGAGACACTGATACAATGTAACACTAATGGGAGACACTGATACAATGTAACACTAATGGGAGACACTGATACAATGTAACACTAATGGGAGACACTGATACAATGTAACACTAATGGGGAGACACTGATACAATGTAACACTAATGGGGAGACACTGATACAATGTAACACTAATGGGGAGACACTGATACAATGTAACACTGATGGGGAGACACTGATACAATGTAACACTAATGGGGAGACAATGATACAATGTAACACTGATGGGAAGACACTGATACAATGTAACACTGATGGGAAGACACTGATACAATGTAACACTAATGGGAGACACTGATACAATGTAACACTAATGGGAGACACTGATACAATGTAACACTAATGGGGAGACACTGATACAATGTAACACTAATGGGGAGACACTTATACAATGTAACACTGATGGGGAGACACTGATACAACGTAACACTAATGGGAGACACTGATACAATGTAACACTAATGGGAGACACTGATACAATGTAACACTAATGGGAGACACTGATACAATGTAACACTAATGGGAGACACTGATACAATGTAACACTAATGGGAGACACTGATACAATGTAACACTAATGGGGAGACACTGATACAATGTAACACTAATGGGGAGACACTGATACAATGTAACACTAATGGGGAGACACTGATACAATGTAACACTAATGGGGAGACACTGATACAATGTAACACTAATGGGGAGACAATGATACAATGTAACACTAATGGGAAGACACTGATACAATGTAACACTAATGGGGAGACACTGATACAATGTAACACTAATGGGGAGACACTGATACAATGTAACACTAATGGGAGACACTGATACAATGTAACACTGATGGGAGACACTGATACAATGTAACACTAATGGGGAGACACTGATACAATGTAACACTGATGGGGAGACACTGATACAATGTAACACTAATGGGAGACACTGATACAATGTAACACTGATGGGAGACACTGATACAATGTAACACTAATGGGGAGACACTGATACAATGTAACACTAATGGGGAGACACTGATACAATGTAACACTAATGGGGAGACACTGATACAATGTAACACTAATGGGGAGACACTGATACAATGTAACACTAATGGGGAGACACTGATACAATGTAACACTGATGGGGAGACACTGATACAATGTAACACTGATGGGGAGACACTGATACAATGTAACACTAATGGGGAGACATTAATACAATGTAACACTAATGGGGAGACACTGATACAATGTAACACTAATGGGGAGACACTGATACAATGTAACACTAATGGGGAGACACTGATACAATGTAACACTAATGGGGAGACACTGATGGGGAGACACTGATACAATGTAACACTGATGGGGAGACACTGATACAATGTAACACTAATGGGGAGACACTGATACAATGTAACACTAATGGGGAGACACTGATACAATGTAACACTAATGGGGAGACACTGATATAATGTAACATTAATGGGGAGACATTAATACAATGTAACACTAATGGGGAGACACTGATACAATGTAACACTAATGGGGGAGACATTAATACAATGTAACACTAATGGGGAGACACTGATACAATGTAACACTAATGGGGGAGACACTGATACAATGTAACACTGATGGGGAGACACTGATACAATGTAACACTAATGGGAAGACATTAATACAATGTAACACTAATGGGGAGACACTGATACAATGTAACACTAATAGGGAGACACTTATACAATGTAACACTTATAGGGAGACACTGATACAATGTAACACTGATGGGGAGACAATGATACAATGTAACACTAATGGGGAGACAATGATACAATGTAACACTAATGGGAGACACTGATACAATGTAACACTAATGGGAGACACTGATACAATGTAACACTAATGGGGAGACACTGATACAATGTAACACTAATGGGGAGACTGATACAATGTAACACTAATGGGGAGACACTGATACAATGTAACACTAATGGGGAGACACTGATACAATGTAACACTAATAGGGAGACACTTATACAATGTAACACTAATAGGGAGACACTTATACAATGTAACACTTATAGGGAGACACTGATACAATGTAACACTAATGGGGAGACAATGATACAATGTAACACTAATGGGGAGACAATGATACAATGTAACACTAATGGGAGACACTGATACAATGTAACACTAATGGGAGACACTGATACAATGTAACACACAGTAAGTAGAGGTGATTATGGGAAGTCAGTAGAAGACAGTGAGTCAGTTGTGCGTCACACACTCACATCCCCAGACAAGAAGGCTCGTCCCGTTTCCACCAATAGGACGGCAGCTCCTGGCACACCCATAACCCCCCCCCCATTCACCTTTCCCCTACATGTGACGCCAGTCGCTCCCCTCCCTCGTGAATCTGCCAGTTGCCGGGCATTGAACCCTGGGCACGAGGCCACTATTCATTATTTGTGTCTATTACAACTCACAAGTCTTTCCCAGTGTAACAAGATGGCACACAAGGGGTTACACAAGGGGTTACACAAGGGGTTACAGGGAGGAGGTGAAGTTGCAGATAACGAGCCCCCCAGAGCCATCAGACTTATCTCCCAGTCACAGAACAACTGTCTCTTCCTACAAGGACAAACAGTAAAGGGTAAATAACCCTCTGTGACACTTACATCTACACCCCCCCCCGGGGAACAGTAAATGTGAACGTGCCCCCCCTCTGTCTCACAACATGTAGTAACTTACAATTAGCATTTGGCCCAATACAGGGGGGGGAGGGGCACAAATTAGATTCACCTCCAGGGAACCCCTATTGTACAACACTGGGGTACAGGTTGCAGCTCTATAGATTTCTGGGGGCCTTTGTGTTAGTGGGACAAGTTGTGAGGAGACACAGGAGGAGTCTGGTGTAAGGGCCACTGTCCCCCATATGCTCCCCATCATTTCCATGAGTGAAACGACAGTTTGTATCATCAAGTGCCAGTTTGTTGTCATTCCCTGGTGCCTGGATTTGTATAGGAGCCCAATGTTGGTCACTATACGAGTTCTGAGAATCCAGTCCTGGGTCAGGAGCACTCGGGGGTCATGGAAAGTCTGGGGCGACAGCTGGTGTGAGCGGAACAGGGTGACATTTCTGCCTTGGGAACATTCTCACATCACAGAGCAGCACCGGGGCCCAACTCTCTCCTTTATTTACTATCGGCTTCTGTATTTACTATCGGCTTCTGTATTTACTATCGGCTTCTGTATTTACTATTGGCTTCTGTTTCCAACCCAGCAGTGACTGGAACTGCCCTCAGCCTCCCTCTCCCCAAACTCTGTCTAACCCTGGTACCCCCCTCATACACCTTCTACACACTCACTGCAACTGGACACCCCGTATAATACCATCCCCCATACTGCACCCCACACAGTACCACCCCCCACACAGACAGTCATGAACCAATGAGATGAGAGTCAGACTGACAGTTTAGTCTCCAGTCCTGGTGTATCTGAGGCCCAATGTTCCTGCCCAGTCACCCCCAGAGCTTCAGGATCACTAGATATTGTGTCACATATAGAAATGACCTGAAACATGAGACGTGTGTGTGTGTGTATATATATATATATATATATATGTGTGTGGGTGTATAGTATATATATATATATATGTGTGTGGGTGTATAGTATATATATATATACAGTATTGGGTGCTGCTGGGCTCAGATGTTAGAGGAGAGCCTGTAGTTCTGTGTGTGGCCACTAGAGGGAGAAGTGAAAGAAGGAGCCGTATGAGCGGGTGGCCCAGACATTGTATCTCTATTATATTTATATATATATTCTCTCTATATTCTCTATACATTGGGCCTGTGAGGTCTGTGGGGGCCCCTGTCAGACATGGAGGTGTCCCATAGATACAGGTCAGGGGGAGACACTGGGGGAGTCAGACTGGGGGTCGGTGGGAGATGATGAGTAAGTAAAAAAGTGGTGAATGTTGGGGAGACACTGGGGGTCCTTACCTTGTCCCCCGACTCCATGGCGCCGCCGCTGCTACAGAAACACAAAGTGACACAAAGTGACAGAAAGTCCCGGGAGGTCGCGGGTTCCGCACAATAAAGTCCCGGTGAGTCGGTGCCGGAATCTCTGACACAAATGCTGCTCCCCGGGGCGGGACTCGGGATATTACTGGGAGGTGTGTCTGTCTGCTGGGCCCGTGATTGGCTGCGACGCCTCAAGCCTCAACCGATAGACACGCCCAATAGTCCCTCCCCCTGCGCTGCACAAATGTGTTCCTTGCGCTGCGCCTGAATTTACAGAACCGGACACTTTCCTCTATTTACTGCCTGTACTTTATATATATATTATACACCTCTATCTACTGCCTGTACTTTATATATATATTATATACCTCTATCTACTGTACTTACCCTCCTATATATATATATATATTATATACCTCTATCTACTGTCTGTACTTTATATATATATTATATATATTATATATATTATACACCTCTATCTACTGCCTGTACTTTATATATATATTATATACCTCTATCTACTGTCTGTACTTTATATATATATTATATACCTCTATCTACTGTCCTTACCCTCCTATATATATATATATATATTATATACCTCTATTTACTGCGTGTACTTTATATATATATTATATATCTACTGTACTTACCCTCCTATATATATATATATATTATACACCTCTATCTACTGTCTGTACTTTATATATATATATTATACCTCTATCTACTGTCTGTACTTTATATATATATTATATATCTACTGTACTTACCCTCCTATATATATATATATATTATATACCTCTATCTACTGTCTGTACTTTATATATATATTATATATATTATACACCTCTATCTACTGTACTTATATATATATATATATATATATAAACCACACTACAATGTCTTGAAATAGTGAAAACAGTGGACAGTTTATTTCAGAAATAAACTTTCCACTGTTTTCACTATTTCAAGACCTTGTAGTGCGGTTTTATATTTTTTGGATTATTAAACTATGCTATAACCAGCACCCAGGCAGTTGCTTGTATTGCGAGTGCACCACTATAGACTCTCTCTCTCTCTATATACACTGTACTCACACTCACATCTAGATATTCGGCCTGCACTCATATCTATATAAACTATATAATACAAAGGTTACAACTGTGCTACAATTAGAGTTGGAACTATTTTCACAAATGATATTTTAACAATATAATTAATTGTGCTGCATATTTACATGGAAATAACACAGTTCTTACCACATTCAAATATAATATATGCGGTTTTACAACTCTTCCATCTATATACACTGGATTATTATCAATTATGGGAGTCATGTCTATACTATGTGGGGTGGGCCCCCAATGTTATATACACAGGATATAAATATATAACCCCCGATAGACAAGGAAGGCTCACACAGGCCACAGACACAGATAAGACAAAAACATTGTGACGCAGACTATTGGGTGGGGGGAGGGTGTAATGGGGGGGGACCCCTGGCTGGAATCTTATATCCTGGGCTATTTATGGCGCAAGGGAAGGGTCAGTCTCCTGCGCACACACAGGGTCTATAATAAGGGACAGGTCACATGTGAGGACCCTCCAAGCTGCTTACGCCTGTTCTATCCCATGACATCAGTTTGTCTGTTACCCCTGCAGATTGGCTGCTTATTAGGAGTCAGAAGCAGCAGTGCAGAGAATACATAGAGGCAGGCAATAGCAGTTACACACACACACACATATATATATCATTCTATACAGTATATATATATATTTATAGCCACCCATAGAAATGGATATTAGGAAGCTGCTCATAATGATCTTTCATTGCGCTAAAACAACTGCTGAGTTTCCCTTTGAGTACAATCAGTACAACACCTCTGCAGCCATTACTGAACTACAACTCCCAGCATCCCCTGACTTTTTTGTGGGAATCCAAAATGGTTGCTGGAGGCCAAGTCAAGAGATGAAGTTCCTTAGTCTGTTTGGTGTGTTTGGCCCCTGACTGGGAGTTTTTGTACTTGTCTGGCAAATAGGTGTGTGTAGGTGACAGTTGGGAGGTTCCTACACATCTCAGGGGGCACATCCAATGTGTAAGGGGGTAGTTAAGAGGGGCAGTTGGCATGAGAAGGTGGCAGTTAGGAGGGACAGTAGGGATGAGAAAGGACAGTTAGGAGGGGCAGTTGGGATGTGAAAGGACAGTTAGGAGGGGCAGTTGGCATGAGAAGATGGCAGTTAGGAGGGGCAGTTGAGATGAGTGGGGGCAGCTGAGGGTGTGTATGTGACTGGGGGGAGCAGCACATCTCAGACAGACAAGCTGAGCGCTGAGGGGAGGGAAGAGAGATTTGCTCTAATGTTTCTGTGGAAATGACTCATCAGACCATAAAGCAGTCGGCAGGTCCCGCACGTTCCTCTCACTGAATCACATCTTTCCTCTTGGCTTTGGGGGTTACCGTGGCCCCTGCCAACAAATTTAAGGGTGAAATCAAGGATATGGATCATGGGACACCTGTATATTCCCTTATTCCTAAACTTCCCTCAGTTACTACTGATATGCCCATAGCCCAAGCTGATTGTAAGCCTTGTGGCTCAGGAGGCATGTCTTCTAATATAGGTTTCTTTATTGCACATTCTGTATGTTTCCCTTTAACTCTATGACCACTTGTGCAGTAGACACACACACACAACCAGCCTGGCTGGGGTTAAGAAAAGATAAATCTGTGCCCAAGAGCTTACACTCTGCACCTGTAGAGGAGGACTTGTCTGATTACCTGAGTGTATTTGCGTATAATACACAAGAACCATAAATATTTTGTAAATTATATTCTTATTAATGGTGCTCAGTGATGTCACGACTTATCAAAACCTCTATATTATATTAAATAAGCTGCTCCCTGTAGTAAATTATGAGGATATTCCATGTCCTGTTGGCCTCAACCTTCATATGCTGATGAAACTCTTCTGTCGCTTATAATATCCTTATATTTTACAACAGGGGGTACAAGATTCACTATATATGTGAACTGAGAAGGGCCAGAAACACCTCCTTTGAGTCTCTGAACTAAAAGACCAGAATTCACCATAGGGGGCAGATTCTTCAGAACTGGCAGTGAGCTGACTGGCGGATGAAGGTTGATACAATAGTGACATCAGCAGCTTGTAGAGATCACAATGGTGAGGCTGAGGCAATACCCTGGCAATGGAACGTTACAATGTTCAGCCACTCAGCACATTCCTTTCATCATCCTCCTCCTCCTCATCACATGAAACGTGGGTGCCACCAAAACAACAGGGACAGGTGCAATTTCAGTGAATGAAGTAGTGACATAGGAATGCTGTAAGTTTGCAGCCAACGCCTAACAAATCTGACAACTTGCCCTTGTACCCGTGGGACAGCTAAGGATGATGGGAGTTGTAGTTCTGCTGGCAATCTATTGTACAGATGCAGTTCATTCTGTCATGTCTATGAAGTGCAGCTCATGGTGGAGTCTGCCCCTCTAAATGTAGCTTTAGGGGTCCCCCCCAGTCCCGCGGCCCCTCTCATGTCCGTGTGCAATACCCTGGGTACAGTGCTGGGGAATATGCACAAGGGCAGATAATGTGAATGAGAGAGGAGAGGCCTCAGTGACACTGGCAGTCAGAACTGGCACTTGCTAAATACAGACCCACACAGGTAGTGTAACTCATTAACAACTGTGCAGCACAATTGTATCACTAGACTTCTATAGGGAGAGAGCTCTACAGACAAGGAAGGGTCCCCCGGGCAGCAAACTATAAGGAGGTGCATGTAGGTGCGTGTGCAAGTTGGTACATGACTGAGAGTAAATATTGACTGGCTGTATCAGTAGTGGCAACCGCTTGTTCATGCTGATGCAGTGAGATGTCACCATTACGCTGCACATTCTGTGGTAGGAAGCAGAGGAGACATACAGCACAGTAGCATCACTAGCTTTACAGTCTGCAGCAGGTGAGTGAGTTGGGGGCACCTTAGGTGGCATAATGGCCAGTGCACCGGCTGCTCTTCTGCTTTCTTTAACCCTTTATTTCCCTTTATCAGAGCAGTAATGCCCCCAGGGCTCACGGAGGGGGAGAGGAGCCCCTGCACCCAATACATTCATGTTTTAAGGGCAACTTAACCATCACATTTGTATATTATGATCAGTTTAAGGCCCCAAACTCCCTGCCAGCTACCACCTCATTGCTGGTCCCTACGGAGTCAGTTATGGGCCCAAATGGAAAGGCCCAATGAGCTGCTGCTGCTACTCCCTGTCATCATGTGTCAGAGCAGGACCAATGGGAATGAAGCTTTCTGTGACTATAATCCCGTGAGCTCTGCGTGTGCCAAGGTCAGATGCCCAGTCCTGGTATAGTGAGTGCCAGTTTGTCTGTCAGTTCTGCCAACACCAACCCTAATGCCCCAAGTCAAGAGCTCCCGTCCCTCCCAGCAATGTCCCCCAGCTGAGAATCACCTTATCTACTGACATAGTGAATAGCGGGGGACCTGGTATAGAGACAAAGAGGGGTACAATGAGCGACCTGGGAATTACCCACAGACACTCACAGCTTGTCTTCTTCTTACCAGATGCCCGTGTATAGGGAAATATTGAGTATTTGAGAGGTAACGGGGTTCTGAAGGTATATACTGGGGTTCAGTGCTATAGTGAGGAGTATGGGGGTTCTGAAGGTTTATACTGGGGTTCAGTGCTATAGTGAGGAGTATGGGGGTTCTGAAGGTTTATACTGGGGTTCAGTGCTATAGTGAGGAGTATGGGGGTTCTGAAGGTTTATACTGGGGTTCAGTGCTATAGTGAGGAGTATGGGGGTTCTGAAGGTTTATACTGGGGTTCAGTGCTATAGAAAGGAGTATGGGGGTTCTGCTGGTATATACTGGGGTGCAGTGCTACAGTGAGGGGTAAGGGGGTTCTGAAGGTATATACTGGGGTGCAGTGCTACAGTGAGGAGTAAGGGGGTTCTGAAGGTATATACTGGGGTGCAGTGCTAAAGGGAGGGGTAAGGGGTTCTGCTGGTATATACTGGGGTGCAGTGCTACAGTGAGGGGTAAGGGGGTTCTGAAGGTATATACTGGGGTTCAGTGCTAAAGGGAGGGGTAAGGGTTTCTGCTGGTATATACTGGGGTGCAGTGAGGGGTAAGGGGGTTCTGTATATTGAGTGCAGAGCAGGGGCAGATATGTTGGAGAGTAACATACATATGCTCAGGTGTGGGGAATTATATATGGGGAAACTAAATATGGGGGTACTATATATGGGGGTGAAGGACACAAGCACTAACAGTAATTTCAGTCTGGGAAGGAGGGGGAGGCTGGGCAGGAAGGTGCTGCCAATATACTGAATTATTCACTGTGTGTCTTCCATAATGAATGAGATGAGAGGAGTTGGGAGAGGAGCGAGTTGTGCACTGGGGGTTCAGGCTCTGGAATGGGCCGGGTCTGATTTGGTTTCACTATGGAACAAACCCACGGAACCAAAGGAGACGTCTCCTGACTGACAGACTGATTGGAAAAGACAAACGGCCAATCAATAGAGATGAATGGGGGAAGTGCAAAGTGAATGTCATTGATCCCAGTAGGGGCCCCGTGGCCCTAGAGCTAAACATGACATTGAGTCAATGGGCAGGAAAGATATGTATTTATTTCGTTAGTTTCGTTGGATTAATAAAGAAGAGCCTGGGGGTTACTGGATGCGCTGTCACTGCCCCTCAATAGCAGCAAATGATCTGCAGGGAAACAGAATTCACCTCCATTTACTCTCTGCCGACCCCCCCTCACACTGACACACAAGCACCAAAGCAGTTGCACAATAATACGGGTGTCCCCCTCCTTTGCTTCTCCTTCCTCTCTCGGGGGCCCCTGAAGGGCAGAAGGAAATTGCTCGTGTGACCAACATTGAGCTTTTCCATAGGGAATAATGGCGCCAGTTAGTCACAAGCAATTTGTTGCTCTCGATACAGAAATACCCAGCGTGGCCTTTGTGGGGTTGGTAAGTTGCCACTGGGCCGTTCCACAGTGACACTCACCAGCCTGTGTATGGGGGGGGGGGGCAGAGATCAATAAGGTGGGGGGGCAACAAGTGACTGGATCAGCCCAACCAATCAGATACAGAGCATTTCATGTACAGACAGTGTAATACTGAGCTGGGGGCCAACTAGGGATCAATGACATCACTCTGGGCCCTAAATCTGCCCCCCCCCGATGTAGTGTGTGTGTGTGGGGGGGTAGGAAATGCCACATGGGGACGTTACACACAAATACAACTAATACTAATAATGACTCTTTCCTATGTTTGTGCAACTCACACTCACTCCTAAATCAGATGTGTCGTGTTACACAAATAGAGCCACTAATTAGCCCCAGTGTAACAGCTGTGAGTAGGGACGTGACTGTTACACACTAGTGTCACACACACACATATATATACACACACACACATATATACACACACACACATATATATATACACACACACACACATATATATATACACACACACACACATATACAGTACATATACCAGTTCCCACTCAGCAGTGACCTCTGTGAGGAGATTCCGTCAGGAGCTTTTGATGTGCCCATTCCCTGCCCAGCTGACCCCTCACACCTCCACGTGACCTTCCATTTCTGTTTGTACAATTGATACTGACCCCCCCCATCTGACTGCCCTACAGGGGGATAATTTGGGCATCAGCCCAGCTTAATTCATATTTATCTACACAAAGGTCACTATATACATATATATTTATATATAGTGATTATATCCCCTTATATATTTATATATAGTGATCATATCCCCCTTATATATTTATATATAGTGATCATATCCCCTTATATATTTATATATAGTGATCATATCCCCTTATATATTTATATATAGTGATCATATCCCCTTATATATTTATATATAGTGATCATATCCCCCTTATATATTTATATATAGTGATCATATCCCCCTTATATATTTATATATAGTGATCATATCCCCCTTATATATTTATATATAGTGATCATATCCCCCTTATATTATATATAGTGATCATATCCCCTTATATATTTATATATAGTGATCATATCCCCTTATATATTTATATATAGTGATCATATCCCTTATATATTTATATATAGTGATCATATCCCCTTATATATTTATATATAGTGATCATATCCCCTTATATATTTATATATAGTGATCATATCCCCTTATATATTTATATATAGTGATCATATCCCCTTATATATTTATATATAGTGATCATATCCCCTTATATATTTATATATAGTGATCATATCCCCCTTATATATTTATATATAGTGATCATATCCCCTTATATATTTATATATAGTGATCATATCCCCTTATATATTTATATATAGTGATCATATCCCCCTTATATATTTATATATAGTGATCATATCCCCTTATATATTTATATATAGTGATCATATCCCCTTATATATTTATATATAGTGATCATATCCCCTTATATATTTATATATAGTGATCATATCCCCTTATATATTTATATATAGTGATCATATCCACTTATATATTTATATATAGTGATCATATCCCCCTTATATATTTATATATAGTGATCATATCCCCTTATATATTTATATATAGTGATCATATCCCCTTATATATTTATATATAGTGATCATATCCCCTTATATATTTATATATAGTGATCATATCCCCTTATATATTTATATATAGTGATCATATCCCTTATATATTATATATAGTGATCATATCCCTTATATATTTATATATAGTGATCATATCCCCCTTATATATTTATATATAGTGATCATATCCCCCTTATATATTTATATATAGTGATCATATCCCCCTTATATATTTATATATAGTGATCATATCCACTTATATATTTATATATAGTGATCATATCCCCCTTATATATTTATATATAGTGATCATACTCCCTTATATATTTATATATAGTGATTATATTCCCTTATATATTTATATATAGTGATTATATTCCCTATACTATTATTATTAATACAATTATTATTATTAATACAATTATTATTATTATTATTATTATTAATACAATTATTATTATTATTATTATTGTTTTTAATACAATTATTATTAATAACATGTATTGAAGTAACATGTCACACACATGTCCTGCGCTCACACCCCGTGTGCTCTCTGCGCTACTGATTTCTGGAACCCACTTGCACACGGGACAGGGGGTCACATCAGTTAATTTCCCCTTAAATTTCTCCTTAAGCTTATTGCAAGTATCCCTGGACACAGAGACGCAGCATTCCATTAGAGCGCAAGCTCCAGGGTCCCTGGTTGTACTGCGCTGCAGCGTATTAGGGCGATATATATATATATATGTGTGTGAGCTGAGAGGCAGATTTAGGCCAATGGGAGGAAGAGGATGGTGCAAGTAATGAATGTGTTGACCCCAGGTGACCTGTGGGATCAATGTCTGCCCCATGTGACTGCAGGGGGGGAGGGGAGAAATAAAACCTGTGGCTACTGTGACTCAATGAATAGGGGGGACACTGGCCTGGGAGTCGGGTTGCCACCTGGCCGTTATTTTACAGTATTGGCAGGTAAAAACGATGCTTGATGCCAATGTTATTAATAGGAAAAAAACGGCAGGAATATAGAAAGGAAGGTATTTTTTTCCAGAAACCCTCCCTGGGAGTCACATTGAGCAGGTAGTAGCCACATCTCTCAGGGCAGGGCCAAACTGTGTCTGGGGGGGGGTTGTTTATGGAGGAGAGAGAGGAGGAGGCCGGGGAACTAATTATAGGCCAGATTAATAGGGAACAAAAGTCTTTATGCCTGCACTGGGGGGGGTATTAGACTTGACAGCGGCCAATCAGCAGCAGGCTGGGGGGGCAGCTATGGTGTTGCCTGGACACGGTGACGTTACTATGGAGAATACCTGGGGAAGGAGGGGTACATTGTCATTATGTAACAGGCGAGGCAACGGGGGAGGGGCACAGCACAGAGGTAGTGGCTTTATGGAACACTCGCCCAGCACAGACGGTATAGGAAATACATTGAATCACTATGAGGGTGACACAAAATAGACAATAGTGATGATACCTCTGCTAAGACTCTGTGTGTTCTGTCCATGGCAAAGACAATCTGGCACTTTGTAGCCACAACATGTGACAGTGTATCCCCAATACTGCAGAATAACCCCCAAATCCCTGTTTCTGGGACCAAGGGACTGAGGCAGAGGGAGTAACACCCATAGCTGTAAAATAACCAATAGCCAAGTACCGCTGACCTGCCTGTGAGGGACGAAGAGACACAGATCACTCATCACTGGCTAATAATAATAATAATAATAATTCATAATATATTCCCACATAATAGGAAATACATGTGACCTCCCTGTCGAATCAATATCGTTATTATTATGTTAATTATGGAATAAGGAGCCCAAGGCTCGATCTCATGCCTTATATTAAACTGGGGCAGGATCAGGCAGGGAATGCTGGGAAGGAACGGGTGCAGGGAATGCTGGGAAGGAAAGGGTGTAGGGAATGCTGGGAAGGAATAGGTGCAGGGAATGCTGGGAAGGAATGAGTGCAGGGAATGCTGGGAAGGAATGGGTGTAGGGAATGCTGGGAAGGAACGGGTGCAGGGAATGCTGGGAAGGAATGAGTGCAGGGAATGCTGGGAAGGAATGGGTGTAGGGAATGCTGGGAAGGAATGGGTGCAGGGAATGCTGGGAAGGAATAGGTGCAGGGAATGCTGGGAAGGAATGAGTGCAGGGAATGCTGGGAAGGAATGGGTGTAGGGAATGCTGGGAAGGAACGGGTGCAGGGAATGCTGGGAAGGAATGAGTGCAGGGAATGCTGGGAAGGAATGGGTGTAGGGAATGCTGGGAAGGAACGGGTGCAGGGAATGCTGGGAAGGAAAGGGTGTAGGGAATGCTGGGAAGGAATGGGTGTAGGGAATGCTGGGAAGGAAAGTGTGCAGGGAATGCTGGGAAGGAACAGGTGCAGGGAATGCTGGGAAGGAAAGGGTGTAGGGAATTCTGGGAAGGAATGGGTGTAGGGAATGCTGGGAAGGAAAGGGTGCAGGGAATGCTGGGAAGGAACAGGTGCAGGGAATGCTGGGAAGGAAAGGGTGTAGGGAATGCTGGGAAGGAAAGGGTGTAGGGAATGCTGGGAAGGAATAGGTGCAGGGAATGCTGGGAAGGAATGAGTGCAGGGAATGCTGGGAAGGAATGGGTGTAGGGAATGCTGGGAAGGAACGGGTGCAGGGAATGCTGGGAAGGAATGAGTGCAGGGAATGCTGGGAAGGAATGGGTGTAGGGAATGCTGGGAAGGAACGGGTGCAGGGAATGCTGGGAAGGAAAGGGTGTAGGGAATGCTGGGAAGGAATGGGTGTAGGGAATGCTGGGAAGGAAAGTGTGCAGGGAATGCTGGGAAGGAACAGGTGCAGGGAATGCTGGGAAGGAAAGGGTGTAGGGAATTCTGGGAAGGAATGGGTGTAGGGAATGCTGGGAAGGAAAGGGTGCAGGGAATGCTGGGAAGGAACAGGTGCAGGGAATGCTGGGAAGGAAAGGGTGTAGGGAATGCTGGGAAGGAAAGGGTGCAGGGAATGCTGGGAAGGAACAGGTGCAGGGAATGCTGGGAAGGAATGGGTGCAGGGAATGCTGGGAAGGAAAGGGTGTAGGGAATTATGGGAAGGAATGGGTGTAGGGAATGCTGGGAAGGAAAGTGTATAGGGAATTCTGGGAAGGAATGGGTGTAGGGAATGCTGGGAAGGAAAGGGTGTAGGAAATTCTGGGAAGGAACAGGTGTAGGGAATGCTGGGAAGGAAAGGGTGTAGGGAATGCTGGGAAGGAATGGGTGTAGGGAATGCTGGGAAGGAAAGGGTGCACGGAATGCTGGGAAGGAATGGGTGCAGGGAATGCTGGGAAGGAAAGGGTGTAGGGAATTCTGGGAAGGAATGGGTGTAGGGAATGCTGGGAAGGAAAGGGTGCAGGGAATGCTGGGAAGGAACGGGTGTAGGGAATGCTGGGAAGGAATAGGTGTAGGGAAGGAAAGGGTGCAGGGAATGCTGGGAAGGAAAGCGTGTAGGGAATTCTGGGAAGGAATGGGTGTAGGGAATGCTGGGAAGGAAAGGGTGTAGGGAATTCTGGGAAGGAATGGGTGTAGGGAATGCTGGGAAGGAAAGGGTGTAGGGAATTCTGGGAAGGAATAGGTTTAGGGAATGCTGGGAAGGAAAGGGTGTAGGGAATTCTGGGAAGGAATGGGTGTAGGGAATGCTGGGAAGGAAAGGGTGTAGGGAATTCTGGGAAGGAATGGGTGAAGGGAATGCTGGGAAGGAAAGGGTGACTTGAGGAAAAGAGTGAAAGCTGGAATAGGAAACTGAGCCCTTTGGTGGAACAATTAATTTGCTGGGGGAGGGGCATCCAATTATGTCCATCACAATATAAGAGCCCGTGTGGCACATCCAAGCTCGAGCCAAATGGAGGGTGTGATGCCCCTTAATGGGTCCAACGTGGGCAAATAGTCACTCCCAGCAGACAAGTTCTGGGTCAGGGGCAGAAGAGGATAATTGCCCATGAGATTTTCCTACTGGGAAGACTTGTCTGCCCCGGGGCACATTCCTGCTCTACACAGCAGCCATTATATTAGGGACAATGTAACGCAGGCTATCAGCACTTACAGAGAGTAGTAGTTGTACAAGAGCTGAGGGATACATGTAGCCTAGGCCAGACTGTATGTTCTATGCAAGTGTCCTTGGCTGCACCAGCCACTGGAATTGACTGCACTGGTTTCCAAGCCGCCTGCTAAATAAATGCAATAAATACAGTTGCCTTGTCCTTCTGAGCCAATCACACACAAGGACATTCCTTCAATCAACCATCAAATTGGACCTTACTGGAGTCCCACAAACACAACAGTATATAGAGTATATAGGGAGACAGTGAGTGTGCAAAGATGAGGCAGGGAGAGGGTTAAGTCCCATGTGATTGGGCTCAGGATTTAGAAAGAGCCGCTGGTCTCCAGGAATTTCAAGCTCTGGGGATAAAGTTCTGATCCGATTAGAGGAATCACAGGCTCTAATATCCGCCGTCTACTGGTAATTAGTCACGTCAGCCTCCAGCTCTATAGGGTTATTCTATATTGTTTTGGGGGTCAGCAATGTAGGGGTGCTAAACTGTGTTAAAGGGGAAGTTCACCTTCAAACACTTGTTTCAGCTCAGTTGGTTTCAGTCAGTTCCCCAGAAATAAAGACTTTTTCCAATTACTTTCTATTTTCTATTTGTGACTGTTTTTCTAATATTGAAGTGTAAAGTTTCAATTTTCACCTTTTAAAGTAGCTCTGGGGGGTCGCCGACCCTGTAAACTCTTCTAAATTGATACATTTAGTTGATCCGTTTATATTGTTATCATGATCTTGTACTCGCCTCTACTACTTACTCACACTCCTCTTCCCTAATACTTAGTAATGATCTCCTGCTCTCCTCTACTACTTACTCACTTCCCTCTTCCCTAATACTTAGTAATTAATCATGCTCTCCTCTATTACTTACTTACTTTCCTCTTCCCTAATACTTAGTAATGATCTCCTGCTCTCCTCTATTACTTACTCACTTCCCTCTTCCCTAATACTTAGTAATTAATCATGCTCTCCTCTATTACTTACTTACTTTCCTCTTCTCTTTTATCTCTACTATCATCTTCCCTACTATCTCTTGCTCTCCTCTATTACTTACTCACTCTCCTCTTCTCTACTATCTCCTGCTCTCCTCTACTACTTACTCACTTCCCTCTTCCCTACTATATAGTAATGACCTCTCTATGCTGGGAGTTGCCCATGAGCAAAATCACTACTTCTGATTGCACACATGAAGCAACACTGCTGGGGGGGAACAAACTCACATCTGATACACGGGGGCGGTGCACATAATTGTATATAGTAATGGGGGGCCCTAGTGCAGCCATGTTATGTCCCCCAAACGAATAAAGTCAATTGCTGCACTGTGGGTTCTCTGCACTGCACCATGTAGCTGCCGCTAAACAGGAGGAGCCCCAATTCCCACCCCTGCCACTCACCAGCCCCATTTCACATTCAGGATGTGCCAAACCCTTAAAGGGGAACTGCATTTTTATTATAAAACACATGGAGGTACATGGAAGTTGCAATTGGTCTACTTATTTCTAAGAGTGTCTATTAGTGCCCCACTGGCAGAAGGCAGGATGGGTGTGAGACAGCAGCAGTATGGGTGCCAGACACTAGTCACATGACCGGGCAGCCTGCGCCTTTATGGAACTCCTGCCAGTCTCCGTGCCAGTCTCAGTGTCAGTCTCCCAGTTACAGTGCCAGTCTCAGTGCCAGTCTCCCAGTCTCATTGCCAGTCTCCCAGTTACAGTGCCAGTTTCAGTGCCAGTCTCAGTGCCAGTCTCCCAGTTACAGTGCCAGTCTCAGTGCCAGTCTCAGTGTCAGTCTCCCAGTGCCAGTCTCCCAGTCTCATTGCCAGTCTCCCAGTTACAGTGTCAGTCTCAGTGTCAGTCTCAGTGCAGTCTCCCAGTTTCAGTGCCAGTCTCAGTGCCAGTCTCCCAGTCTCAGTGTCAGTCTCCCAGTTACAGTGCCAGTCTCACTGTCAGTCTCAGTGCCAGTCTCAGTGCCAGTCTCCCAGTCTCATTGCCAGTCTCCCAGTTTCAGTGCCAGTCTCAGTGCCAGTCTCCCAGTTTCAGTGCCAGTCTCAGTGTCAGTCTCAGTGCCAATCTCCCAGTCTCAGTGCCAGTCTCCCAGTCTCAGTGTCAGTCTCAGTGCCAGTCTCCCAGTTTCAGTGCCAGTCTCCCAGTTACAGTGCCAGTCTCAGTGTCATTCTCAGTGCCAGTCTCAGTGTCAGTCTCCCAGTTACAGTGCCAGTCTCAGTGTCATTCTCAGTGCCAGTCTCAGTGCCAGTCTCCCAGTTACAGTGCCAGTCTCAGTCAGTCTCAGTGTCAGTCTCAGTGTCATTCTCAGTGCCAGTCTCAGTGCCAGTCTCCCAGTTCCTCAGTGCCAGTTTCACTGCATCTCTCAGTGTCAGTCTCAGTGCCAGTCTCAGTGCCAGTCTCAGTGCCAGTCTCAGTGTCAGTCTCAGTGCCAGTCTCAGTGTCAGTCTCAGTGTCATTCTCAGTGCCAGTCTCAGTGCCAGTCTCCCAGTTCCTCAGTGCCAGTTTCACTGCAACTCTCAGTTTCAGTCTCAGTGCCAGTGACAGTCTCAGTGTCAGAATTAGTGCCAGTCTCCCAGTTTCAGTGCCAGTCTCCCAGTTACAGTGCCAGTCTCAGTGTCATTCTCAGTGCCAGTCTCAGTGTCAGTCTCAGTGCCAGTCTCCCAGTTACAGTGCCAGTCTCAGTCAGTCTCAGTGCCAGTCTCAGTGTCATTCTCAGTGCCAGTCTCAGTGCCAGTCTCCCAGTTCCTCAGTGCCAGTTTCACTGCAACTCTCAGTGTCAGTCTCAGTGCCAGTGCCAGTCTCAGTGTCAGTCTTAGTGCCAGTCTCAGTGTCAGTCTTAGTGCCAGTCTCAGTGTCAGTCTCAGTGCCAGTCTCAGTGCCAGTCTCAGCATCAGTCTCAGTGCCAGTCTCCCAGTTACAGTGCCAGTCTCAGTCAGTCTCAGTGCCAGTCTCAGTGTCATTCTCAGTGCCAGTCTCAGTGCCAGTCTCCCAGTTCCTCAGTGCCAGTTTCACTGCAACTCTCAGTGCCAGTCTCAGTGCCAGTCTCAGCATCAGTCTCAGTGCCAGTCTCCCAGTTACAGTGCCAGTCTCAGTCAGTCTCAGTGCCAGTCTCAGTGTCATTCTCAGTGCCAGTCTCAGTGCCAGTCTCCCAGTTCCTCAGTGCCAGTTTCACTGCAACTCTCAGTGCCAGTCTCAGTGTCAGTCTCAGTGCCAGTCTCAGTGCCAGTCTCCATGTGATGGGTCAAGGTGGGGCAATAACTCCCTGCTAGAAGCATTGGGGCAGAGCTGCTGCTGAAAGGAAAGATCAGAGGCCAAACCCCTAATGCATGTGCCACACGGAGGGGCCACAGACCTGGATAATACAAACTGACAGCTGCCACTATGGGAAGATGGGGCTGGCATAGAGCGGGACGTGACCAGTAGCCAAGGTCAGACGCAGCACAAAGCCTCGTGTGCCAATCACTAGCGCAAGTCACGTTCCCATCTAGTCTCTGTGAAGATTAAGATTCTCCAGATTCCTGAGGTTTTGTCAGACAGGAAATGTCCCCCGGGCCCCAGGGCCCCTCAGTCTGCACTGTGACTGCACCTCCAAAGCTCAACAAGCAGCAACTAATGGGCATTAAAGGGGAAGCAATACCTCCATCCAGAACAATACTCTAAAATAGAGATGCTGCTTCAGTAGTCTCTGTTACTTGCAATAAAGCCCTTAGACTGTAAGCTCACTAGGGCAGGGACTGATGGGAATGTGACCTTAGATTGTAAGCTCACTGGACAGGGAATGATGGGAATGTGATAGAAGTCTTGGATTTTAAGATCACTGGGACAGGGACTGATGGGAATATGATAGGGACCTTAGATTGTAAACTCACTGGGACAGGGACTGATGGGAATGTGATAGGGACCTTAGATTGTAAGCTTACTGGGACAAGGATTGATGGGAATGTGATAGGGACCTCAGATTGTAAGCTCACTGGGACAGGGACTGATGGGAATGTGATAGGGACCTTAGATTGTAAACTCACTGGGACAGGGACTGATGGGAATGTGATAGGGACCTTAGATTGTAAGCTCACTGGGACAAGGAATGATGGGAATGTGATAGGGACCTCAGATTGTAAACTCACTGGGACAAGGACTGATGGGAATGTGATAGGGACCTTAGATTGTAAGCTCACCGGGACAGGGACTGATGGGAATGTGATAGGGACCTTAGATTGTAAGCTCACTGGGGCAAGAACTGATGGGAATATGATAGGGACCTTAGATTGTAAGCTCACTGGGACAGGAACTGATATGAATATGATAGGGACCTTCGATTGTAAGCTCACTGGGGCAGGGACTGATGGGAATGTGAAAGAGGCCTTAGATTGTAAGCTCAATGGGACAGAGACTAATGGGAATGTGATAGGGGTCTTAGATTGTAAGATCACTGGGGCAGATTCCCACACTCCTGGGCCCCAGTGACTCCCAAGCTACCTGCTTGGTTCTTAGTTCCTCTACTTTATAACAGTCACCCCAGAAATCTAATTTCACCCCATAAATACAGTTATCTCCTTTCACAGACATGGCTGCGCCCCATGAAATAATCACTTCCTGCTACTGAGTCACTTGTACACAGTCGGGTTATTATGGGTTGGGCACATCATTATATTCCCTGGTGCTTCAGCCAAATGGCATTCCCTGGCATCGACTGGCATCACATGCTCCTCCCCCCACGGAGACTTGTGTCTGTGTTTCATTTCACCATATGGTTTCATCCTGAGATACCCACTCACCCCGTGTTATTACTCCTGATACAGAGATACTCACTCACCCCGTGTTATTACTCCTGATACAGAGATACCCACTCACCCCGTGTCATTACTCCTGATACAGAGATACCCACTCACCCCGTGTTATTACTCCTGATACAGAGATACTCACTCACCCCGTGTCATTACTCCTGATACAGAGATACTCACTCACCCCGTGTTATTACTCCTGATACAGAGATACCCACTCACCCCGTGTCATTACTCCTGATACAGAGATACTCACTCACCCCGTGTTATTACTCCTGATACAGAGATACCCACTCACCCCGTGTTATTACTCCTGATACACAGAGATACTCACTCACCCCGTGTTATTACTCCTGATACACAGATACCCACTCACCCCGTGTTATTACTCCTGATACAGAGATACTCACTCACCCCGTGTTATTACTCCTGATACACAGAGATACCCACTCACCCCGTGTTATTACTCCTGATACACAGAGATACCCACTCACCCCGTGTTATTACTCCTGATACACAGAGATACCCACTCACCCCGTGTTATTACTCCTGATACACAGAGATACCCACTCACCCCGTGTTATTACTCCTGATACACAGAGATACCCACTCACCCCGTGTCATTACTCCTGATACAGAGATACCCACTCACCCCGTGTCATTACTCCTGATACAGAGATACCCACTCACCCCGTGTCATTACTCCTGATACAGAGATACCCACTCACCCCGTGTTATTACTCCTGATACAGAGATACCCACTCACCCCGTGTTATTACTCCTGATACAGAGATACCCACTCACCCGTGTTATTACTCCTGATACAGAGATACCCACTCACCCCGTGTCATTACTCCTGATACAGAGATACCCACTCACCCCGTGTCATTACTCCTGATACAGAGATACTCACTCACCCCGTGTCATTACTCCTGATACAGAGATACCCACTCACCCCGTGTTATTACTCCTGATACACAGATACCCACTCACCCCGTGTCATTACTCCTGATACAGAGATACTCACTCACCCCGTGTTATTACTCCTGATACAGAGATACCCACTCACCCCGTGTTATTACTCCGGATACACAGATACCCACTCACCCCGTGTTATTACTCCTGATACAGAGATACTCACTCACCCCGTGTCATTACTCCTGATACAGAGATACCCACTCACCCCGTGTCATTACTCCTGATACAGAGATACCCACTCACCCCGTGTTATTACTCCTGATACAGAGATACTCACTCACCCCGTGTCATTACTCCTGATACAGAGATACCCACTCACCCCGTGTCATTACTCCTGATACAGAGATACCCACTCACCCCGTGTCATTACTCCTGATACAGAGATACCCACTCACCCCGTGTTATTACTCCTGATACACAGATACCCACTCACCCCGTGTCATTACTCCTGATACAGAGATACTCACTCACCCCGTGTTATTACTCCTGATACAGAGATACCCACTCACCCCGTGTCATTACTCCTGATACAGAGATACTCACTCACCCCGTGTCATTACTCCTGATACAGAGATACCCACTCACCCCGTGTTATTACTCCTGATACACAGATACCCACTCACCCCGTGTTATTACTCCTGATACAGAGATACTCACTCACCCCGTGTCATTACTCCTGATACAGAGATACCCACTCACCCCGTGTCATTACTCCTGATACAGAGATACCCACTCACCCCGTGTCATTACTCCTGATACAGAGATACTCACTCACCCCGTGTCATTACTCCTGATACAGAGATACCCACTCACCCCGTGTTATTACTCCTGATACACAGATACCCACTCACCCCGTGTCATTACTCCTGATACAGAGATACTCACTCACCCCGTGTTATTACTCCTGATACAGAGATACCCACTCACCCCGTGTCATTACTCCTGATACAGAGATACCCACTCACCCCGTGTCATTACTCCTGATACAGAGATACCCACTCACCCCGTGTCATTACTCCTGATACAGAGATACTCACTCACCCCGTGTCATTACTCCTGATACAGAGATACTCACTCACCCCGTGTTATTACTCCTGATACACAGATACTCACTCACCCCGTGTTATTACTCCTGATACACAGATACCCACTCACCCCGTGTTATTACTCCTGATACAGAGATACCCACTCACCCCGTGTTATTACTCCTGATACAGAGATACCCACTCACCCCGTGTCATTACTCCTGATACAGAGATACCCACTCACCCCGTGTTATTACTCCTGATACAGAGATACCCACTCACCCCGTGTCATTACTCCTGATACAGAGATACCCACTCACCCCGTGTCATTACTCCTGATACAGAGATACCCACTCACCCCGTGTCATTACTCCTGATACAGAGATACCCACTCACCCCGTGTCATTACTCCTGATACAGAGATACTCACTCACCCCGTGTTATTACTCCTGATACAGAGATACCCACTCACCCCGTGTTATTACTCCTGATACAGAGATACTCACTCACCCCGTGTCATTACTCCTGATACAGAGATACCCACTCACCCCGTGTTATTACTCCTGATACACAGATACCCACTCACCCGTGTTATTACTCCTGATACAGAGATACTCACTCACCCCGTGTTATTACTCCTGATACAGAGATACCCACTCACCCCGTATCATTACTCCTGATACAGAGATACCCACTCACCCCGTGTCATTAGGGGATAATGATCCATCCTGGTAAAGATGACACGTTATAGTTAACATAACTTTCATTTTTTTCTTTCTTATAGTTTTTTAATCATTTGCTTTCTTCTTATTCTTTTTTATGATCTTTCCCGCTTTCAAATGGGGGTCAGTGACCCCATCAAAAACACAAATGCTCTGTAAGGGTGGCCATACGCGGGCAGAAAAAGCTGCTGATTTCAGTCGTTTAGACCAATTTGACAGCTGATCTGCCCGTGGCTTCCGACGGGTCTTGCCAATCGATATCTGACCACGATTTGATCTTTACTCGACCGACCCGTCGGAGCCCCTTGGTGTATAATAACTCGATTGTTTGACCATACGGCCGAACGTTCTAATTACCCCCGGCATAGCCCTGCCGTTAGTGGCATATCGGGAAAGATCCGCTCGTTTGGTGTCACCAAACAAGCGGATCTTTGAGTCTATGGGCAGCTTAAGGCTACAAATATATTGTTATTGTTACTTTTTATTCCTCCTCTTTCTATTCAGGTCTCTCCTATTCACATTCCAGTCTCTTTTTCAAATCAGTGCATGGTTGCTAGGGGAATTTGGATCCTAGCAACCAGACTGCTGAAATTACAAACTGGAGAGCTGCTGAATATAAAGCTAAATAAGTGAAAAACCACAAATAATAAAAAATGAAAACCAATTGCAAATTGGCTCAGAATATCCCTCCCTACATCCTACTAACAGTTAATTTAAAGGGGAACCAATAAATCATCATCACCCCCCCATCAGAAAGAGTGAAAGTGTTTCCCTTTTTAACTGCAGAAGCCCCACCCACTATTGAATCACTGACCCTCAGTCGTTATTGGGATTATGCTCGTTATCTGGTAATGAGGTGAATTGATCAGCAAATCTTTTGTACGGGGGGGGGAGAGCTGGAAATCGTATAATGAATAAAATGAGGTGCAAAGGGGCAGAGACCAGTGTGGGGGGGCAAATGATTGGGAGACAAAAGGCAATTTATTTGGATTGATCCGGACGTTGGTAATAGTGGGGGGGGGTCAGGGAACCATAAATTACAGCCACAGAGGAAACTGAGCCTAGAGAAATCCCCCCCCCGGGGCAGTTATTCCGACTGTACAGGTGCAAAGCTGAGCTGATCCCAGTGACACGGGGGGGGGGCAGGTCTGTGATGGGAATCACGTCGCACACACTGGGGGGGCACATTCAGCTGATTCAGCTCTAATCCCCTCTCATTGGCTGTGTGACTGGGCTCACCCCCTGCCCCCCCTCCCCACAAATGCCCCCAGTGTTTCATCAGCCCCCCTCCTGCCTGAGCCCAATATGTGCCACTGTATAAAGTAAAGGGGGGACAATATATTAATTATCAGTCACATGAGACGATTAATTGCCCCAACTAATTGGCACCTGGTTTTAAACATTAGCTCCCCCCCCAGCAGCACCGGTCAGTGACAATTAATTGGGGGCCTGTGAGTGACGTCTCCTTATTACACACGGGGGGGGGTGACCTTGAGACTCAACGAGGTCTCACAATTCCCATCAGCTCCCCACTTGCTCCGTGTCCCCCGGAGTTAATGAGGGGTCAGACCAGAGGGACTGTCAGTTCAGCTCAGAATAAACGGTTTGACTTTACTTCTACTCATGTTACACAATCACATTCACACTGGTGTCACTATATATAAATATATAAGGGGGATATGATCACAATATATAAATATATAAGGGGGATATGATCCCTATATATAAATATATAAGGGGGATATGATCACTATATATAAATATATAAGGGGATATGGTCACTATATATAAATATATAAGGGGATATGATCACTATATATAAATATATAAGGGGATATGATCACTATATATAAATATATAAGGGGGATATGATCACTATATATAAATATATAAGGAGGATATGATCACTATATATAAATATATAAGGGATATGATCACTATATATAAATATATAAGGGGATATGATCACTATATATAAATATATAAGGGGGATATGATCACTATATATAAATATATAAGGGGATATGATCACTATATATAAATATATAAGGGGACATGATCACTATATATAAATATATAAGGGGGATATGATCACTAATTATATAAATATATAAGGGGATATGATCACTAATATATAAATATATAGGGGGATATGATCACTATATATAAATATATAAGGGGGATATGATCACTATATATAAATATATAGGGGGATATGATCACTATATAATATACTATAAGGGGATATGATCACTATATATAAATATATAAGGGGGATATGATCACTATATATAAATATATAAGGGGGATATGATCACTATATAAAATATATAAGGGGATATGAATCACTATATATAATATATAAGGGGATATGATCACTATATATAAATATATAAGGGGGATATGATCACTATATATAAATATATAAGGGGATATGATCACTATATATAAATATATAAGGGGATATGATCACTATATATAAATATATAAGGGGATATGATCACTATATATAAATATATAGGGGGATATGATCACTATATATAAATATATAAGGGGGATATGATCACTATATATAAATATATAAGGGGGATATGATCACTATATATAAATATATAAGGGGATATGATCACTATATATAAATATATAAGGGGGATATGATCACTATATATAAATATATAAGGGGATATGATCACTATATATAAATATATAAGGGGATATGATCACTATATATAAATATATAAGGGGATATGATCACTATATATAAATATATAAGGGGATATGATCACTATATATAAATATATAAGGGGATATGATCACTATATATAAATATATAAGGGGGATATGATCACTATATATAAATATATAAGGGGATATGATCACTATATATAAATATATAAGGCGGATATGATCACTATATATAAATATATAAGGGGATATGATCACTATATATAAATATATAAGGGGATATGATCACTATATATAAATATATAGGGGATATGATCACTATATATAAATATATAAGGGGGATATGATCACTATATATAAAATATAAGGCGGATATGATCACTATATATAAATATATAAGGGGATATGATCACTATATATAAATATATAAGGGATATGATCACTATATATAATATATAAGGGGATATGATCACTATATATAAATATATAAGGGGATTTGATCACTATATATAATATATAAGGGGATATGATCACTATATATAAATATATAAGGGGGGTATGATCACTATATATAAATATATAAGGGGATATGATCACTATATATAAATATATAAGGGGGGATTTGATCACTTATATAAATATATAAGGGGATATGATCACTATATATAAATATATAAGGGGATATGATCACTATATATAAATATATAAGGGGATATTGATCACAATATATAAATATATAAGGGGATATGATCACTATATATAATATATAAGGGGATATGATCACTATATATAAATATATAAGGGGGATATGATCACTATATATAAATATATAAGGGGATATGATCACTATATATAAATATAAGGGGGATATGATCACTATATATAAATATATAAGGGGAATATGATCACTATATATAAATATATAAGGGGATATAATCACTATATATAAATATATAAGGGGGATATGATCACTATATATAAATATATAAGGGGGATATGATCACTATATATAAATATATAAGGGGGATATGATCACTATATATAAATATATAAGGGGGATATGATCACTATATATAAATATATAAGGGGAATATGATCACTATATATAAATATATAAGGGGATATAATCACTATATATAAATATATAAGGGGGATATGATCACTATATATAAATATATAAGGGGGATATGATCACTATATATAAATATATAAGGGGGATATGATCACTATATATAAATATATAAGGGGATATGATCACTATATATAAATATATAAGGGGCATATGATCACTATATAGATAGGTACAAGGAAGGGTTGGATGTTTTATTCACCAGTAGCTCCTCCCAGCATACAGGTGGGAGCCAATGGGATTAGAGGAGGGATATGGAGGTTGGAAGCCCACAGTACAAGTGGATGAAATAGTTGGAGAGGTTTCAGATGGGGTTTTGCTTCATTGAGTTGAACTGACAGTTGGGCAGGTTTATAGAGACAGAAAAGGCTGAAGTTGGACTGATGTTGGGAAGTTTTGCAGACAGCAGTTTTTGGGTGAAGTTCCCCTTGAGTAGCCAATAAGAAGCTGTGGGCACAATACTGATGTAGCCTGCGGCACAGGGGCAGTTGCCCTTAGCAAACTCAGCTGCATTTCTGTATAAGAGCAACTTCACGCCACACTCGGGCTGAATAGACAGAGGAAGGAGACAAGTGTGTAAATATTAGTGACACTCAGGAGAGGACACGGTGCAGGTGAGGGCGACACGTGAGGGCACAGGTTCCGCTCAATAAACCTCAGGGCCAACTGCCACCCAACATCCTGTGGGGGAGGATTGTGTGCAAACACCGAACAGGAAGTGCAGTGTGCACAGAACAATGTCTCCCCCTAGCTGCTATTAAATGCTGCTTCACAGGTCTTGTCTTTTATAGTTTCATTAATCAGAGGGACACCTGCATGCAAAGGGTTAACCCTGCTCACACGGATGAACTGGAAGCAGAGCACATGCCAGCTGCAGACTGCATTGATATCTAAGCAGCCATGCAATGTACCTGTCAGCTAATGAGCCATGTAGCAGATTATTACAGGGGGCGACCCTACAGCTCACACTCACAGCAGAGTTATTGTGCAACACAGACTCACACTCACAGACACTAGTGTTGCACAATCAGAGGGTGACGTAATCCCTGACTCTCCTGTGACTCTTGGCTCAGTCTGGGATCCGGGGGGTTAATTCCAACTGTGACCCCCGTCCTGCCATAGACTGACCCAGAGCCACCGACCCTCCTCCTCTCAACTGTCACCTGCCCCTCCCCCACTCCTAATAGATAATTGCCCCCGGGTATTATAGAGGTGTGATCGGTGTAATTACCCCAGTGATGAGAACTTTGTGTAATTCTGGAATGTCCATGTGCAGCTTGTGGGCTGATGCCCAGTCCCGTATGTAACAAAGTTGCCCCCCAGTCCCGTATGTAACAAAGTTGCCCCCGGGTGTGAATATAATGGCACAGGCTGACACCCCAGGGTGGGGCAGGATTTTACCCCGTCAGTGAGTATTTTCTGGGAAGGCTGGAAGATCCCAGATTTGTTCTGTCCTGTAACCTGCGCCTGCGAGTACATTGCCTTATATGGGCATGAGTGGCCCCATCACTGCTCCCCCCCAAATCTCTCCATAAACTTCCCCTCTTCCTCTTAACCCCGCCCCCGTCTCATTAAAGGCCAAGTACAACTGCCCTAATACACTGGGCTCCTTCCAAGGAAAGTGAATCTCTCCCGCTGTCATGGAAACTGCCTCAGGGGGGGTAACTCAGTGATTCTTCCCCAGTTGGGCCCAGCACCCCGACTTCAACCCTGATCCCAATTAAATACATAGGGGATATTTGCATATGCAAATGAGGTGATTAGCAGTGCCTGTGCAATTGCAGAGACGGAAACAGAATATTCCTGCTGTACAGGAACTCAGGATATTTCCATTATCTTTCAGCTAGAGATTAGTAAAGCCTAAAAAACAACAGCTGAAGCTGCTGAATTTCATATACTGTACTTACTGTACTGTACTTACTGTACTTAATGTACTTCCTGTACTTAATGTACTTCCTGTACTGTACTTACTGTACTTAATGTACTTCCTGTACTGTACTTCCTGTACTTAATGTACTTCCTGTACTTAATGTACTTCCTGTACTGTACTTACTGTACTTAATGTACTTCCTGTACTTAATGTACTTACTGTACTGTACTTACTGTACTGTACTTACTGTACTTAATGTACTTCCTGTACTGTACTTACTGTACTTAATGTACTTCCTGTACTTAATGTACTTCCTGTACTTAATGTACTTCCTGTACTGTACTTACTGTACTTAATGTACTTACTGTACTTAATGTACTTCCTGTACTGTACTTCCTGTACTTAATGTACTTCCTGTACTTAATGTACTTCCTGTACTTAATGTACTTCCTGTACTGTACTTACTGTACTTAATGTACTTCCTGTACTTAATGTACTTACTGTACTGTACTTACTGTACTTAATGTACTTCCTGTACTGTACTTACTGTACTTAATGTACTTCCTGTACTTAATGTACTTCCTGTACTGTACTTCCTGTACTGTACTTACTGTACTTAATGTACTTCCTGTACTTAATGTACTTCCTGTACTTAATGTACTTCCTGTACTGTACTTACTGTACTTAATGTACTTCCTGTACTTCCTGTACTTAATGTACTTACTGTACTTACTGTACCAGCCCAGAGCTACAGCAGGAATGATACTGTATATTGGGGGAAGTGACTGTGGGGCATTTAGAGGGGCATTTGTGGGACCCTGGGCTGGTACATGGGGGAGTCATTTAGGGTGTAAGGGAACACTATGCTGCTCCCCCGGGGGTTGCTAAAGGCAACATCACCTGCTCAGCAATAGGCACCTGCCAAAATGTAACGGAAAGTAAAGTCATGTTGCGCTATCCAAGCCACGCCCACCAGCACCGCCCCCCAAGTCTGAGCAGTCCCCCAAAGAGCAGTCCAGCAGCTGCAATAATATTTATATATATATATACCAACATCAAACCCACTCAGTGCCAGCGAGTGGACACTCCCATTCTAGCGGCACAATAGGAAACCAGGAGCAGCGCCTACAGAACCTTATCAATCTCTGCACAGGGTGTAGTCTCCCCAGTATCAGTGCCCCCCTGTGAGTGCCCAGTGACATATACTTGGACATGGAGCGGACTACTCACTTCTACCCACTTCTACTCCCTGCTAATCCCTTCTACTCACTTCTACCCCCTGCTACTCACTTCTACCCCCTGCTACTCACTTCTACCCCCTGCTACTCACTTCTACTCCCTTCTACCCCCTGCTACCCCTTGCTACTCACTTCTACCCCCTGCTACTCAGTTCTACTCACTTCTACCCCCTGCTACTCACTTCTACTCACTTCTACCCCCTGCTACTCACTTCTACTCCCTTCTACCCCCTGCTACCCCTCGCTACTCACTTCTACCCCCTGCTACCCCTCGCTACTCACTTCTACCCCCTGCTACTCACTTCTACCCCCTGCTACCCCTCGCTACTCACTTCTACCCCCTGCTACCCCTTGCTACTCACTTCTACCCCCTGCTACTCACTTCTACCCCCTGCTACTCACTTCTACCCCCTGCTACTCACTTCTACCCCCTGCTACTCACTTCTACCCCCTGCTACTCACTTCTACCCCCTGCTACTCCCTGCTCCTTCCTGTTCCGTGAGACTAATGAGTACATTGCACAAGTGTTTGTATGGGACTGACACCAGCAGGAAGCCTTCTCTTAATTGGCTCTAACGAGCTTCCCTGAGCTTCTAATTACTGCAACATTAGGGAGGAGCTGCCATACAGACACTCATGCACCTTCTGTGGGGTCCCTCCAGCTGTACAACTCCCAGCAACCCGTCTCATGTCTTACAAACCAGCCAGAGGGTGCCCCTTGGGAATTGTGGGTGCCGCATTGAAGCAGCACTGGGGCCACAGTTGTCAGCAGTCCATAGCTGGAGGGCCCCACTTACAGGAAATCAAATATTTGTTTATATCACTAAAGGAGGAACTGGAAATCATCTTGTCTTCCTTATGTGTGGTTGCTATACTGGGTCCCTAGCAACGCAGAGCTCCCCTGTAAGTGCTGCAACAACAACAAAGAGCTGTTTGGCTCGGGCGTGACTGGGAGTTGTTTGGGAGTTATTAGCGAGTCAGGATGACACTGCGGATTCGCCACTAATTCTGCTCTTTATTTTTAGTAAGTCCCTCCCATCAGCCTCGATCTCTGTACTGTATGTTCTGCATTACAATTCCCTGGCCTCTCAAGCATACAACTCCCAGCATCCTCTGCACCACAGCCCCATTAGCCCTGTCAGTCAGATGCTGGACAATATACGGGCGGAGAATTCCCTAGGGGTCAGTTGTGGAGCAAATTTACCTTCATAAAGGTCACAGCCAAGGGAGGTGTGTTGACACCTGGAAGGAACGAGCCAATCACAAGCTCTGTTTATTCACATAGAGATGACAAAATGCACCATCCCCTCCCCCACCTGTCTATAGTCTCAGCACAATGGCGCCTCCTACTGACACTTAGGGGAAATGATCCCCAATCACTAAATTCCCTTACTTACCCCTCCCCCAGGGCGCATCCTCATTTAACCCTTACAGACACCTGCTCTAGGACATTAACCCCTTACACACATCTCATCTGGGGGCATTAACCGTTACAGACACCTGCTTTGCGGCATTAACCCCTTACACACCTCTTCTTGGGATATCAACCTTTACACACATCTCATCTGGGGGATTAACCCTTACAGACACCTGCTCTGGGGCATTAACCCTTACACACATCTCATCTGGGGGCATTAACCCTTACAGACACCTGCTCTGGGACATTAACCCCTTACACACATCTCATCTGGGGGCATTAACCATTACAGACACCTGCTCTGGGGCATTAACCCCTTACACACATCTCATCTGGGGGCATTAACCCTTACAGATACCTGATCTGGGGCATAAACCCCTTACACACATCTCATCTGGGGATTAACCCTTACAGACACCTGCTCTGGGGCATTAACCCCTTACACACATCTCATCTGGGGATTAACCCTTACAGACACCTGCTCTGGGGCATTAACCCCTTACACACATCTCATCTGGGGATTAACCCTTACAGACACCTGCTCTGGGGCATTAACCCCTTACACACATCTCATCTGGGGATTAACCCTTACAGACACCTGCTCTGGGGCATTAACCCCTTACACACATCTCATCTGGGGATTAACCCTTACAGACACCTGCTCTGGGGCATTAACCCCTTACACACATCTCATCTGGGGATTAACCCTTACAGACACCTGCTCTGGGGCATTAACCCCTTACACACATCTCATCTGGGGATTAACCCTTACAGACACCTGATCTGGGGCATAAACCCCTTACACACATCTCATCTGGGGATTAACCCTTACAGACACCTGCTCTGGGGCATTAACCCGTTAAACACACATCTCATCTGGGGATTAACCCTTACAGACACCTGCTCTGGGGCATTAACCCCTTACACACATCTCATCTGGGGATTAACCCTTACAGACACCTGCTCTGGGGCATTAACCCCTTACACACATCTCATCTGGGGGCATTAACCCTTACAGACACCTGCTCTGGGGCATTAACCCTTACACACTTCTCATCTGGGGGCATTAACCCTTACAGACACCTGCTCTGGGGCATTAACCCCTTACACACCTCTTCTTGGGATATCAACCTTTACACACATCTCATCTGGGGGATTTACCCTTAAACACATCTCATCTGGGGGCATTAACCCTTACAGACCCCTGCTCTGGGGCATTAACCCCTTACACACCTCTTCTTGGGATATCAACCCTTACACACATCTCATCTGGTGGCATTAACCCTTACAGACACCTGGTATGGTGGTATTAACACCTTACACACCTCCTCTACAGGCCAGAAGCTGATAGCTACAATGGGGGGTACAGTGAGAATTAGGGTTCAATTCTCACTTATGGGGAATTCAATTCTGTAGCTGCGTATGATTGGCCGTTACAAATAATTGGTCCTTAATAAATGTTCAGAGCAGAGGGCAAAGCTGAAACAACCCCCTGGCACAGCTGTGCCAACCGCAGGGTAATAAGTGTCACCCAGACTGATTCGACCCATCAGCTTCCCCTGCTCACAGAAGCGCAGCCGCCAGCATGTGACACGGGGTTAATGAGCTCCAGGTCACTTTATTGGGGATGAAATATTCGTCTCGCCCCAGGGAACAGCCAATCTTTCTGCCTCCTTTGCAGGGAACTATATTGGGGATAAAGGGGAAGTAAAACTAGCAATGCGCTGGAATTGATATTATCTTTGTATTTATAATAATAGGAAATACATTTCTTATAATAAAATACTGAGACGTTTAGAACAATCTGAATCTTCCACAGTCTGTTAACACATTGCCCCTCCCCCCCACACTCACTCACACTCGCACTCACATTGGATTTCACTGAATATTTTAGCCACTGATTATTCTGGGGGAAATCTCATGTGTTACACTGACATCTACTGGTCACTATAGATAAGTGCACCCTGAGAGGGAATTGTGGGTAACGGCAATGATCTTGGTACCCCAGGCCTGAGTGAGAGGTGCTGATGCAGCTTGTGACTGATATGGGGCACGTTAAGGCAATTTGCAGTTGGTCATGGCTTCATTTCAATCAGCTGCTCTCAGTTTGGTTGCTAAGCTCAGCAACCCTAGCAACATGAGCACTGGAGTGGAGATTACTATATAAGGGGGCAGATCCATCACTATATAGAGGGGCAGATCCATCACTATATAAAGGGTCAGATCCATCACTATATAGAGGGGCAGATCCATCACTATATAAAGGGTCAGATCCATCACTATATAGAGGGGCAGATCCATCACTATATAGAGGGGCAGATCCATCACTATATAAAGGGTCAGATCCATCACTATATAGAAGGGCAGATCCATCACTATATAGAGGGGCAGATCCATCACTATATAGAGGGTCAGATCCATCACTATATAGAGGGGCAGATATATCACTATATAGAGGGGCAGATATATCACTATATAGAGGGGCAGATCCATCACTATATAGAGGGGCAGATCCATCACTATATAGAGGGGCAGATCCATCACTATATAGAGGGGCAGATCCATCACTATATAAAGGGTCAGATCCATCACTATATAGAGGGGCAGATCCATCACTATATAAAGGGTCAGATCCATCACTATATAGAGGGGCAGATCCATCACTATATAGAGGGGCAGATCCATCACTATATAAAGGGTCAGATCCATCACTATATAGAAGGGCAGATCCATCACTATATAGAGGGGCAGATCCATCACTATATAGAAGGGCAGATCCATCACTATATAGAGGGGCAGATCCATCACTATATAGAGGGTCAGATCCATCACTATATAGAGGGGCAGATATATCACTATATAGAGGGGCAGATATATCACTATATAGAGGGGCAGATATATCACTATATAGAGGGGCAGATCCATCACTATTTCCCCAGGGCTGGGGGGGGGGGGCGTGAGGCTGACTTGCACAGTGATGAGTCACAGGGCTCTCTGTCAGCCAATCAGGTTAAAGGTTGTAGACTATGAGTAGGAGACAATTTTCCAGTCGTGTCACCGTAACCATAGCAACAGGCCCAGCAATATCAGCGGCACAAGACAGAAAATCCTTATTTAACTCTTTGTAGCCTTGTGCCCGGCTCTCATTAGGGCATTGGTGGTGCCCCTGTAGCTGGTGCCTGTGTATAAGACTCCTACCCACAATGCAGCATTCCCCCCCCCAGTGACTCAGTCCCAGGGAATCTCAGAGGAGGATTTAGTGAGATCAGCGACATTCACATTAAACAACAGAACTAAATCCACTCACTGATCTGAACCATCAGTCACATTGGTACAATATTCACTGTCTCCTCTGTCTGTCTGTGACCCTTCATCTGCCCTTGTACCCCCCCCCCACTCACTCCTGCACCGGCACAGCCTGCGTTACCAATAGCAACAACACTATAGTGCCCTCCCCCCCCCCCGGCTGCACGGGGCAAAATGGAGCAACACGGTGAATTCTACCAGTTCTTGCCCTTTCTTCACTGTCACTGCACTGGGCTATAGGAATAGTGAGCTGTGAGTAGGTGGGGCTATAGGAATAGTGAGCTGTGAGTAGGTGGAGCTATAGGAATAGTGAGCTACGAGTAGGTGGGGCTATAAGAATAGTGAGCTGTGAGTAGGTGGAGCTATAGGAATAGTAAGCTGTGAGTAGGTGGAGCTATAGGAATAGTGAGCTATGAGTAGGTGGGGCTATAGGAATAGTGAGCTGTGAGTAGGTGGAGCTATAGGAATAGTAAGCTGTGAGTAGGTGGAGCTATAGAAATAGTGAGCTGGGAGTAGGTGGAGCTATAGGAATAGTGAGCTGTGAGTAAGTGTGGCTATAGGAATAGTGAGCTGGGAGTAGGTGGAGCTAAAGGAATAGTAAGCTGGGAGTAGGTGGGCTATAGGAATAGTGAGCTGGGAGTAGGTGGAGCTATAAGAACAGTGAGCTGTGAGTAGGTGGGGCTATAGGAATAGTGAGCTGTGAGTAGGTGGAGCTATAGGAATAGTGAGCTATGAATAGGTGGGGCTATAGGACTAGTGAGCTGTGAGTAGGTGGAGCTATAGGAATAGTAAGCTGTAAGTAGGTGGAGCTATAGGAATAGTGAGCTGTGAGTAGGTGGAGCTATAGGAATAGTGAGCTGTGAGTAAGTGTGGCCATAGGAATAGTGAGCTGGGAGTAGGTGGAGCTATAGGAATAGTAAGCTGTGAGTAGGTGGGGCTATAGGAATAGTGAGCTGGGAGTAGGTGGAGCTATAGGAACAGTGAGCTGTGAGTAGGTGGGGCTATAGGAATAGTGAGCTGTGAGTAGGTGGAGCTATAGGAATAGTGAGCTATGAATAGGTGGGGCTATAGGAATAGTGAGCTGTGAGTAGGTGGAGCTATAGGAATAGTAAGCTGTGAGTAGGTGGAGCTATAGGAATAGTGAGCTGTGAGTAGGTGGAGCTATAGGAATAGTGAGCTGTGAGTAAGTGTGGCTATAGGAATAGTGAGCTGGGAGTAGGTGGAGCTATAGGAATAGTGAGCTGTGAGTAGGTGGGGCTATAGGAATAGTGAGCTGGGAGTAGGTGGAGCTATAGGAACAGTGAGCTGTGAGTAGGTGGGGCTATAGGAATAGTGAGCTGTGAGTAGGTGGAGCTATAGGAATAGTGAGCTATGAATAGGTGGGGCTATAGGAATAGTGAGCTGTGAGTAGGTGGAGCTATAGGAATAGTGAGCTGTGAGTAGGTGGAGCTATAGGAATAGTGAGCTGTGAGTAGGTGGAGCTATAGGAATAGTAAGCTGTGAGTAGGTGGAGCTATAGGAATAGTGAGCTGTGAGTAGGTGGAGCTATAGGAATAGTGAGCTGTGAGTAGGTGGGGCTATAGGAATAGTGAGCTGTGAGTAGGTGCAGCTATAGGAATAGTAAGCTGTGAGTAGGTGGAGCTATAGGAATAGTGAGCTGGGAGTAGGTGCAGCTATAGGAATAGTGAGCTGTGAGTAGGTGTGGCTATAGGAATAGTGAGCTGGGAGTAGGTGGAGCTATAAGAATAGTGAGCTGTGAGTAGGTGGAGCTATAGGAATAGTGAGCTGTGAGTAGGTGGAGCTATAGGAATAGTGAGCTGTGAGTAGGTGGAGCTATAGGAATAGTAAGCTGTGAGTAGTTGGGGCTATAGGAATAGTGAGCTGTGAGTAGGTGGAACTATAAGAATAGTGAGCTGTGAGTAGGTGGAGCTATAGGAATAGTGAGCTGTGAGTAGGTGGAGCTATAGGAATAGTGAGCTGGGAGTAGGTGGAGCTATAGGAATAGTAAGCTGTGAGTAGTTGGGGCTATAGGAATAGTGAGCTGTGAGTAGGTGGGGCTATAGGAATAGTGAGCTGTGAGTAGGTGGGGCTATAGGAATCCTGAGCTGTGAGTAGGTGGAGCTATAGGAATAGTGAGCTATGAATAGGTGTGGCTATAGGAATAGTGAGCTGGGAGTAGGTGGAGCTATAAGAATAGTGAGCTGTGAGTAGGTGGAGCTATAGGAATAGTGAGCTGGGAGTAGGTGGAGCTATAGGAATAGTAAGCTGTGAGTAGTTGGGGCTATAGGAATAGTGAGCTGTGAGTAGGTGGGGCTATAGGAATAGTGAGCTGTGAGTAGGTGGGGCTATAGGAATAGTGAGCTGTGAGTAGGTGGAGCTATAGGAATAGTAAGCTGTGAGTAGGTGGAGCTATAGGAATAGTGAGCTGTGAGTAGGTGGAGCTATAGGAATAGTGAGCTGTGAGTAGGTGTGGCTATAGGAATAGTGAGCTGGGAGTAGGTGGAGCTATAAGAATAGTGAGCTGTGAGTAGGTGGAGCTATAGGAATAGTGAGCTGTGAGTAGGTGGAGCTATAGGAATAGTGAGCTGGGAGTAGGTGGAGCTATAGGAATAGTAAGCTGTGAGTAGTTGGGGCTATAGGAATAGTGAGCTGTGAGTAGGTGGGGCTATAGGAATAGTGAGCTGTGAGTAGGTGGGGCTATAGGAATCCTGAGCTGTGAGTAGGTGGAGCTATAGGAATAGTGAGCTGTGAGTAGGTGGAGCTATAGGAATAGTGAGCTATGAGTAGGTGGGGCTATAGGAATAGTGAGCTGTGAGTAGGTGGAGCTATAGGAATAGTAAGCTGTGAGTAGGTGGAGCTATAGGAATAGTGAGCTGTGAGTAGGTGGAGCTATAGGAATAGTGAGCTGTGAGTAGGTGGGGCTATAGGAATAGTGAGCTGTGAGTAGGTGAAGCTATAGGAATAGTGAGCTGTGAGTAGGTGGAGCTATAGGAATAGTGAGCTGTGAGTAGGTGGAGCTATAGGAATAGTGAGCTGTGAGTAGGTGGAGCTATAGGAATAGTGAGCTGTGAGTAGGTGAGGCTATAGGAATAGTGAGCTGTGAGTAGGTGGAGCTATAGGAATAGTGAGCGGTGAGTAGGTGGGGCTATAGGAATAGTGAGCTGTGAGTAGGTGGAGCTATAGGAATAGTGAGCTGTGAGTAGGTGGAGCTATTGGAATAGTGAGCTGTGAGTAGGTGGAGCTATAGGAATAGTGAGGTGCGCGTAGATGGGGCTATAGGAATAGTGAGCTGCGAGTAGGTGGAGCTATAGGAATAGTGAGCTGCGAGTAGGTGGAGCTATAGGAATAGTGAGCTACGAGTAGGTGGGGCTATAGGAATAGTGAGCTGTGAGTGGGTGGAGCTATAGGAACAGTGAGCTGCGAGTAGGTGGAGCTATAGGAATAGTGAGCTGTGAGTGGGTGGAGCTATAGAAACAGTGAGCTGCGAGTAGGTGGAGCTATAGGAACAGTGAGCTGTGAGTAGGTGGAGCTATAGGAACAGTGAGCTGTGAGTGGGTGGAGCTATAGGAACAGTGAGCTGCGAGTAGGTGGAGCTATAGGAATAGTGAGCTGTGAGTGGGTGGAGCTATAGGAACAGTGAGCTGCGAGTAGGTGGAGCTATAAGAATAGTGAGCTGTGAGTAGGTGGGGCTATAGGAATAGTGAGCTGTGAGTAGGTGGGGCTATAGGAATAGTGAGCTGCGAGTAGATGAACAGAACAAAAATATAAAGGAGGCAAAATAGGGTACAGTTTGAGTTTAGGGGGTGAATAAAGATATAATGGGGCAGAATTGGATACAGTTAAAATTGGATGAATAAAGATATAAGGGGCAGATTGGGGTACAGTTAATATTTAGGGGGTGAATAAAGATATAAGAGGGCAGACAGGGGTACAGTTGGTGTTTAGGGGGGCAAATAAAGATATAAAGGGCAGAATGGGGTACAACTGAAGTTTAGGGGTAAATAAAGATATAAGATATAAGGGGGCAGAATGGGTACAGTTGGAGTATAGGGGCGAATAAAGATATGAGAGGGCAGAATGGGGTACAATTAAAGTTTATGGGGTTATTAAAGATATAAGGGGGCAGAATGTGGTAGAGTTGGTGTTTAGGGGGTGAATAAAGATATAAGGGGCAGAATGGGGTACAGTTGGTGTTTAGGGGTGAATAAAGATATAAGGGAGCAGAATGGGGTACAACTGAAGTTTAGGGGGTGAATAAAGATATAAGGGGCAGAATGGGGTACAACTGAAGTTTAGGGGGTGAATAAAAATATAAGGGGGCAGAATGGGGTACAGTTGGAGTTTAGGGGGTGAATAAAGATATAAGGGGGCAGAATGGGGTACAGTTGGAGTTTAGGGGGTGAATAAAGATATAAGGGGGCAGACTGGGGTACAGTTGGAGTTTAGGGGGTGAATAAAGATATAAGGGGGCAGAATGGGGTACAGTTGGAGTTTAGGGGGTGAATAAATATATAAGGAGCAGAATGGGGTATAGTTGGAGTTTAGGGGGTGAATAAAGATATAAGGGGGCAGAATGGAGTACAGTTGGAGTTTAGAGGGTACAGTTGGAGTTTAGGGGGTGAATAAAGATATAAGGGGGCAGAATGGGGTACAGTTGGAGTTTAGGGGGTGAATAAAGATATAAGGGGGCAGAATGGGGTACAGTTGGAGTTTAGGGGGTGAATAAATATATAAGGAGCAGAATGGGGTACAGTTGGAGTTTAGGGGGTGAATAAAGATATAAGGGGGCAGAATGGGGTACAGTTGGAGTTTAGAGGGTACAGTTAACATGTAGGGGTGAATAAAGATATAAGGGGGCAGACTGGGGTACAGTTGGAGTTTAGGGGTGAATAAAGATATAAGGGGGCAGACTGGGGTACAGTTGGAGTTTAGGGGTGAATAAAGATATAAGGGGGCAGAATGGGGTACAGTTGGAGTTTAGGGGGTGAATACAGATATAAGGGAGCAGACTGGGGTACAGTTGGAGTTTAGAGGGTACAGTTAACATGTAGGGGTGAATAAAGATATAAGGGGGCAGACTGGGGTACAGATAGGGATGAAGATAAATATATGAAGAGCTGGGTCTGGGGTACAATCAATGCATCAGGGTTTAGGGGTTCAGTAGAAGTATGGGGGGGCCACTGACCTTTGTGCCCTCAGACCCCCCATGCATCAGGCTGGTGCTCTCGGTGGCGGTGGGTTTGGGGGGCGCTTCCTTCTGCTCAGACTCGGTTTTGGGGGGATCTGGGGCTGATGGGGGGCATTTGGGCTCCTGTTTTGCCCCTTGATGACTCCCCTCTGTCTGATCCACATTCTCCTCCCTGACTGGGTCCCTCGTGTCCTGGTTCCGACTCTCCGGTGGCGACTGATCCTTCTCCTTCTCCCCAGTTGGCTCCTCACTCCCCGGGTTCCGACTCTCCGGCAGCTGCTCAACCACATTCTCCTCCTTCTCTGAGTCCCTCGTCTCCGGCCTCTGATTCTCCTTCTCCCCGGCTGTGTCCATTGTCCTTCGGTACCGAATCCTCCCAATCCCTCCCGACCCGTCTGACTGTCACACTGAGCAACTGTCACCTTCCCCCGCTCTCTATCCGCCTCCCTCCCGGATCCCTCCCTCCCTCCTCTTCTCTCTGCCCCGCCCTCTCTTATGTACCTACCCCCACATACACCTACCCCCCATATATATATACACCTACCCCTCATACACATACCCCCTTATACACCTACTACCCATTTATATACCTACCCCCACATACACCTACCCCCCCATATATATATACCTACCCTTATACACATACCCCTTATATACCTACTACCCATTTATATACCTACCCCATATATACCTACCACCTTATACACCTACCCCCCCATATATATATATATACACCTACCCCTCATACACATACCCCTTATATACCCACCCCCTTATACCTACCCCCTTATACACATACTACCCATTAATATACCTACCCCCATATATACCTACCACCTTATACACCTACCCCATATATATATATATACACCTACCCCCTTATACACCTACCCCCATTTATACCTACCCCCCATATGAACCTACCCCCTTATATACCTACCCCCTGGAGCTACATACTCCTATACCTTGTGCATTACTATCCCCACCTTTACTCACTGTAAGTCCCTACATTACAAACTGGATCAGTCTTTATGTACAGCGCTGCTAAATATGTTGGCGCTATATAAATACATATTAATAATAAATAAATAAATAATAATAAATGTATCGCATGAGCAGCGTTGGGGAGGTCGGTACCAATTTGCCCAGTTAATGCCCCTCATGGTCCACTGGAGTCAGATCCTTGTTGTGTGGGACCCCCATGAGCCCCTCACTTCATTCACATCAGAGCTGGTTGGGGGGGGCAATTGTTCCCTCAAGCTGTAGGCGGAGTCTAAATGTCACATGTCCCCACCCCCAGAGCACAAACAGTTCTATTTCCTCCAATGCCCCCCCCCGTCTAATGACCCAACTTCGGTGCAATTGGTCTTTCCTGGGCCCCCCGTGTATTCAGTTGTATATTCGCCCACGGGGGCTTCAGTCTGTGCAGAAATAAATCACAATCTAAGTGCCATTTGCTGCCATTGATGTGAGTGGTGCAATGTGCTGCATCTGGCACCCCTGTACTTTGCTTGGAATGAAAACAGCAGAGTCAGAGCTTCTCCCTGTGCCCAGAAATGGTATCACCCTGACTCAGCCTCTCCCATGGGACTGAGCCACCTGCCCCCATGATAAAGGGGAAGTCAGCCTGATTGGTAAGTACAACAGGAAGGCTCAGTACTACTATACACAGCCGGGTCACAAGTCCACTTCCAGTTTTGGCCCAGTCAGCATGGAGTCAATATCGGGGAGCAGTGTTACACTGGGGTCCATTGGAAGACAAGAGTCAAGGGCCCAATACCAAGTGGCAGTTGCAGCTGCTGATGTTATTGGGTCAGAGCCAGAACTTGGGATCAACTGGATTTCACTGTAAACTCAGGACACCCATTGGGGCCAACACTGAGTGCCCATTGGATCCAGTTTGTGGTTCTGCCCCACAAGGGTCTGTGGCTGGTTGGGTGTGGCCTAATGGTCTTTGCCCAGAAGTAGAGTAGGATCAGCCAATCACAGCTCAATGTAGAAATTATTAATATATTTATATATTCTGCAGTGACCACAGCTGCTGATTGGCTGAAAGTGCAAAGATCTGGGCATCGCAGGTAAGTGAGGTTTGGGGAGAATCTCCATGAAACTGACATTTTCCCCTTTAATGTAGAGTATTAATGTATTTAGTCATTGCTGGGGGGGGACAGAATGGAGCAGAACCTTTAACCAATCACAGAGGAGAAGCTGCAGGAATATAAAGTCTATGCGCTGCATGGGGAATGATTCAGTCACTGTGATGTGCTGCAGCCTGCACTGCTGTCTATGCAGCCATGCGCTATGTACCTACTGCATAAAGTACCACCTCCTGTGCAACCTGCTCAAGACTCCCTTTAACCCCAGGAAGTGGAGCAATGGGGCGTGGCTGAGCCCCAGCAGGAAGTGGAGCAACAGGAAGTGGATTAGAGCCAGAAGTGAATTGAACCCCAAAGGTTTCACTCGCAGCGCTGTCTCCTCCCAACTGTGTAACTGGACCTTCAGGTAAGTTGGGTCCCTCCTGGGTGGTTCTGGGGGTGCACACATTTGGGGTTCAGCAGGAAGGGGTTGGGGGTTGCAGCACAACCAGCTGCTCATGGAATTACCTGCAGCTACTTATCTATTGGGCATCAGCACATCCCTTTAAATGGGACATATAGTCAACTGGGTCAGACTGTGCCGGTATCCAAGCAGCCATGCGGCATGTGCAGTTCAAACTGATTGAGCTTCAGTGGATGGAGCCCAATTATTGGTCGTATTTATCAAATCATTCGGCGGCTTTTAACACCAGGGCCCTGAGTTCTGTTCCGGCCTGGTTACTACCTGCTGAGCGTGTGTGTGTTCTACCCCAAAATCCTAATGTTTGGCTAATTGCCTCTAGAGTGGGTGCAAATGTGATAGTTATGTTTGAATGTAAGCTCCATTGGTGCAGGGTCATGTGTTGCTACTATGTGTAATTGTGTATAGCCATTTCATGTGAGCCTGCCCACAAACTGGCCCTTTAAATTAACTAGTAGGATGTAGAGAGGGATATTCTGAGACAATTTGCAATTGGTCTTCATTTTTTATCATTTGTGCTTTTTGACTTATTTAGCTTTTTATTCAGCAGCTCTCCCGTTTGTAATTTCAGTAATCAGGTTGCTAGGGTCCAAATTCCCCTAGCAACCATGCCTTGATGTGAACAAGAGACTGGAATATGAATAGGAGAGGCCTGAATAAAAAGATGAGGAATAAAAAGTAACAATACATTTGTAGCCTTACAGAGCGTTTGTTTTTAGTTGGGGTCAGTGACCTCCATTTGAAAGCTGGAAAGAGTCAGGAGAAGAAGGCAAATAATTAAAAAGACTCAATAATGAAGGCCAATTGAAAAGTTGCTTGGAATGAGCCATTCTATAAAATACTGAAAGTTAATTGAGGTGACCCAGCCCTTTAATGGAACATTGGGGAAAGGAAGGAAGAATGGGAGGGAGCTGCCATGTTGCTTCTCTATAGCACAGTGTGAGTGGCTTTGGGTGCTCAGTTGGCAGTGGTTTGTTGTTGTGTATGTGGAACAGCGGGTGTATGTGACCCCTCATGTGTCTGTGTGTCCCCCCCAGGGATGGATCTGTCCTGTAGGAAACGTTCCTGCACCACTTCTCCCCCCCCCATAGAGGTGACGGTGAAGAGATGTTTCTCGTGCCCTGAGACCACCAAACCCCTCGTGCCCCTGCGCCCCATCAAACCCCTGGCCGGATTCTTTTACCCCAGGAAATCCTTCAAGCGCTTGGGGGGGAACAAGTGGCGCTCGTACGAGGACGTGCAACTGCGGGTTCAGACTTCCCAACCCAAGATCTTTGAGCAGATAGAGGGTAAGAGGTGCTGAATATAAATATCTATATGGAATGTTTCTATACCTGGGCCTGAGGAGCAGTATTTCTATTGCCTCCCCCCCATATGATCCTTCCGTACCCCTTGTTTTCCAGAAGGAGATCATGCTGGCTCCGTGTTCTTCTCCAATCCTCTGTATGAGCCCCCCGAACCTGAGAGCCGCGCAGCTACCCCCACCCCGGCGCCATCTTGCTCAGCACCAGCCATAGATGGGACCACCAGGGCGTCACCGTCTGCCCCCTCGCTGTGTTGTAACCAAGCCGAGCAGGACCCCTCAGAGTCAGGGTAATAAACTGGAACCCCCCAAATCCCTCAGCCTGTGCCCCCTGTGCTAAACTACAACTCCCAGCATCCTCTGATGTCCACTGGCTACAGGTTATTCAAGGCCCCTCACTTCTTCGGACAATACATTTTTGGCCATAGAGAATCTGGTTTGTCTGTAGGAAAGAGCCTGGGGCACAAGGACACCCCAAATGGTACAAAATCAAATCTCCCAACACCCCAATATAAATTGAGCTCCTGGGAGTTGCAGTGACTTGAGTGGGAGCCTGGACGGGCCTGGGGCACCAGTAACATAAGGCACAAGAGGGACAAGTGTCTGATCTGATTCTTTTATTACAGGATATTTGGAAGATTCCGGCACAAAGATCCCAGCAAGCGCCAAAGGAGAGAGTCCAAGTTTGTGCACACGCGTGAGTCGTACATTGGGTTTCTGCAGGATTTTGGGGGTGCAGTCCCAGCAGCCTCAGCTACACAAATATATGAAGAGATTAGATGGGGTACCTGGGAGTTGTAATTCAGACAGATCCAGAGAGGTGCAGCCGCCAGAATGACCCGTTTCTATCTCTGTATCCGTAGCCCTGCGCTGGCACAGATAACTGGGTGGTGGTACAGATAACTGGGTGGCGGCACTGATAACTGGGTGGCGGCACTGATAACTGGGTGGCGGCACTGATAACTGGGTGACATTACCTATGGTACCATTTACTCTCTCCCCATCTAGAGCCCCTCTATCAGGATTACTGGTTGCACCATGCCAAGGAGGATACCTACGGGCACGGCTCCTTCTCTCTGGATTCCTCCCTTTCATTTGCCGGCCTGCTCTCTTCTTCCCTTGCCGGAGGATCCCCTGTTCAAATGAGCTCCCAGGTCCACTCCTCCTCCCTATGGCAAGATCTCCCCAAAGTGAAGAAACAGAAGATCATGGACAAAATGACCCCCCATCAGAGGCAACTGCAGGAGGTACTGGGGAAGGAAAGCTCTCTGTACTCATTGTAACTGACTCTGCTCTTTTTAAGTCCATTATAACCTCTCTAGTAAAGGTAATGTAAACAACAGAAACCCTTGAGTTTTTCAAATAGTGATAAACTGATCTCTGTACTTCCTGGGCTGCTCTCTTTCCCATGGTCAGACAGGAACCTCCCCCTGGGTAAGTGAATCCACAATCTCCCCCAGTACTTACCCAGGTACAGAGCTCTGATTCTCTGTACTTCCTGCTCCTGGGCTGCTCTCTTACCCAGGGGGAGGTTCCTGTCTGACCATGGGAAAGAGAGCAGCCCAGGAGCAGGAAGTACAGAGAATCAGAGCTCTGTACCTGGGTAAGTACTGGGGGAGATTGTGGATTCACTTACCCAGGGGGAGGTTCCTGTCTGACCATGGGAAAGTGAATCCAATCTCCCCCAGTACTTACCCAGGTACAGAGCTCTGATTCTCTGTACTTCCTGCTCCTGGGCTGTTCTCTTTCCCATGGTCAGACAGGAACCTCCCCCTGGGTAAGTGAATCCAATCTCCCCCAGTACTTACTCAGGTACAGAGCTCTGATTCTCTGTACTTCCTGCTACTGGGCTGTTCTCTTTCCCATGGTCAGACAAGAACCTCCCCCTGGGTAAGTGAATCCAATCTCCCCCAGTACTTACCCAGGTACAGAGCTCTGATTCTCTGTACTTCCTGCTCCTGGGCTGTTCTCTTTCCCATGGTCAGACAGGAACCTCCCCCTGGGTAAGTGAATCTCCCCCAGTACTTACCCAGGTACAGAGCTCTGATTCTCTGTACTTCCTGCTCCTGGGCTGCTCTCTTTCCCATGGTCAGACAGGAACCTCCCCCTGGGTAAGTGAATCCAATCTCCCCCAGTACTTACCCAGGTACAGAGCTCTGATTCTCTGTACTTCCTGCTCCTGGGCTGTTCTCTTTCCCATGGTCAGACAGGAACCTCCCCCTGGGTAAGTGAATCTCCCCCAGTACTTACCCAGGTACAGAGCTCTGATTCTCTGTACTTCCTGCTCCTGGGCTGCTCTCTTTCCCATGGTCAGACAGGAACCTCCCCCTGGGTAAGTGAATCCAATCTCCCCCAGTACTTACCCAGGTACAGAGCTCTGATTCTCTGTACTTCCTGCTCCTGGGCTGTTCTCTTTCCCATGGTCAGACAGGAACCTCCCCCTGGGTAAGTGAATCTCCCCCAGTACTTACCCAGGTACAGAGCTCTGATTCTCTGTACTTCCTGCTCCTGGGCTGCTCTCTTTCCCATGGTCAGACAGGAACCTCCCCCTGGGTAAGTGAATCCAATCTCCCCCAGTACTTACCCAGGTACAGAGCTCTGATTCACTTGCCCCTGGGGTTGCTGTACCCAGGGCAGAAATAAGAGATGCCCAGTTTGCCCTCACTGAGCCTGTGTTGTGCTGCCCCCTACAGACCATATTTGAAGTGTTGACGTCGGAGGCCTCGTACCAGCGCAGTTTGTCATTGGCTATAAACCATTTCCAGAATTCCCGCAAACTCTCCGAATGCCTCGGCGCCACCGACCAGCACACCCTCTTCTCCAACCTTCCTGCCGTCTGGGAAGTGAGTCAGAGGTAAGTGCCAGTTAATTAGATTATTCACAGTCCCCCATTCTTTGTGTTTATTGGTTCATTCCACCCCCTATGCCCAGGTACCAGTCTGTCCGGCCCATAGTCATAACCAGCCCTTTTCCTGCTCCAATCAGATTCCTGCAGAATCTGGAAGAGGCTCTGGAGAGGGACATTTTCCTGCGGGACACGGGGAAGCTGATCCTGCTGCACTGCCCAGAGTTCCACCGGGTCTACATCCCCTACGTGACCAACCAGATGTACCAGGAGAACCTGATGCAGAGACTTGTGTAAGCCGGGCACATGCCCTTGTGAGATCACACTTTGCCCTATTCTGCCCTTGCCACCACTGGGGTATCTGCTCTAAAGCCCCAGGGAGGATGGTCAGGAATGTTTAGGTTTGGTCAGGAACATGGATGGGCACAGAATTCCCAGACAGTTGTCCATTCCGGACTTGGGGTCAGTCTATTTCATGACTGATTTCCATCAACCCTTATTCCTGCCATTTCTTTCCTTGCCAGGGGTAACTGCACTGGGGCAACTTAACCCCCATGTCATTGAATTAACCACGGAGTCCAAATCATCCTGTGACATTCAGTCATTGGTCACATTACTCTTTGGGGGACAATAAGAAGGGCTTTGTGTTTGTGTTGGCCACTGTCATGGTTAGGGCCCGTTGCCCAGGTTTGGTTTGTTACGTCATTTAGTTGCCATGAAATGTGAATTAACTTGCCCCTGTGCCCATTATATGTGAATGAACTTGCCCCTGGGCCCATTATATGTGAATGAACTTGCCCCTGGGCCCATTATATGTGAATGAACTTGCCCCTGGGCCCATTATATGTGAATGAACTTGCCCCTGGGCCCACTATATGTGAATGAACTTGCCCCTGGGCCCACTATATGTGAATGAACTTGCCCCTGGGCCCACTATATGTGAATGAACTTGCCCCTGGGCCCACTATATGTGAATGAACTTGCCCTTGTGCCCATGCTGCCCGGCAGGAAGGAGAACGGGAGGTTCCTGCAGGTCCTACAGAAGCTGGAGGAGAAGTCTGAGTGCAAGAGGCAAAGTCTCAAGTCTTTCCTGATCCTCCCCTTCCAGAGAATAACCCGCCTGAAGATCCTGCTGGAGGCAAGTCTTCCCTTTTGGCAGTTGGGTGGGTGGGAAGTAGACTGGCACTGACTTTTCTGCTTCTCTCACAGAACATTCTGAAGTTGGCACAAGATGACCTGGAACTGGCAGATTCTGCAAGGAGGTCTCTGGCAGCTGTTGGGCAGGTGACTATTCTTCCAAGGGACTGGCCTGGGGATTGGCTAGGATAACTAGAATAATGGCTAGGAGTCTTTCTCTCAGTGCAGTGCCCCTTGCCTCATCCAAATCCCTTCCTACCCTATCAGATTGTAACCGCCTGTAATGAGGGGGTGAAGCGCATGAAGGAGATCGAAGACTTGGTGCTTCTGGAGAAACAAGTGGAGTTCAGCAACACAAAGGTGACTGCAACCCCTCTATGGTACCCCCTCATCTCCTGCACCTACTTGAGTCTTTCATGTTCCACCCGGAGGCCTTAGATAATTACCCCAGATGCCACTGTGCCATGGACTTCTATTGTCTTTTGCTCATTTGTAATTGTGCCCCACTTGTCCCAGTTCTTCCCCCTCATCTCTAGGGGTCGGGTCCTTCTGAAACACGGAGAACTCGTACAGATATTCTTTCAGGAGATGGGCCCTGGTCACCGGCACCGACTCTCCACCAAACCCATCTATGTCCATCTCTTTAGTGACCTCCTGATGATGAGCAGAACCGAGTGAGTGTCTCCCCTGGGGCAAATCATTCAGTATGGGGAACCCCCAGTGTCAGTAGGTTCTCCCTTTTCTCTCTGCACCACTCATACAGGGTCTTCTCTAGGGGCCACAGCCCTCGGGGATTAGTCAGTGGGAGAGAAGGATCAGATAGACTTATGAGCTAAGGGGGCCCAGTCTGAAGGTCAGTTAGGGGGAGATTTGGGGTGAGTGATTATTTGTACCCTGGGTACCCCTGGAACTATAGCAGGGTGACACCCCAAAGTTTCTATATATCTGTAACCTTGTTCTGAGCTAAGGGGGCCCAGTCTGAAGGTCAGTTAGGGGGAGATTTGGGGTGAGTGCTTATTTGTACCCTGGGTACCCCTGGAACTATAGCAGGGTGACACCCCAATGTTTCTATATATCTGTAACCTTGTTATGAGCTAAGGGGGTCCAGTCTGAAGGTCAGTTAGGGGGAGATTTGGGGTGAGTGTTTATTTGTGCCCTGGGTACCCCTGGAACTATAGCAGGGTGACACCCCAAAGTTTCTATATATCTGTAACCTTGTTATGAGCTAAGGGGGTCCAGTCTGAAGGTCAGTTAGGGGGAGATTTGGGGTGAGTGATTATTTGTACCCTGGGTACCCCTTGAACTATAGCAGGGTGACACCCCAAAGTTTCTATATATCTGTAACCTTGTTCTGAGCTAAGGGGGCCCAGTCTGAAGGTCAGTTAGGGGGAGATTTGGGGTGAGTGCTTATTTGTACCCTGGGTACCCCTGGAACTATAGCAGGGTGACACCCCAATGTTTCTATATATCTGTAACCTTGTTATGAGCTAAGGGGGCCCAGTCTGAAGGTCAGTTAGGGGGAGATTTGGGGTGAGTGTTTATTTGTGCCCTGGGTACCCCTGGAACTATAGCAGGGTGACACCCCAAAGTTTCTATATATCTGTAACCTTGTTATGAGCTAAGGGGGCCCAGTCTGAAGGTCAGTTAGGGGGAGATTTGGGGTGAGTGCTTATTTGTACCCTGGGTACCCCTGGAACTATAGCAGGGTGACACCCCAATGTTTCTATATATCTGTAACCTTGTTATGAGCTAAGGGGGTCCAGTCTGAAGGTCAGTTAGGGGGAGATTTGGGGTGAGTGTTTATTTGTGCCCTGGGTACCCCTGGAACTATAGCAGGGTGACACCCCAATGTTTCTATATATCTGTAACCTTGTTATGAGCTAAGGGGGCCCAGTCTGAAGGTCAGTTAGGGGGAGATTTGGGGTGAGTGCTTATTTGTACCCTGGGTACCCCTGGAACTATAGCAAGGTGACACCCCAATGTTCCTATATATCTGTAACCTTATGAGCTAAGGGGGTCCTGTCTGAAGGTCAGTTAGGGGGAGTTTTGGGGTGAGTGCTTATTTGTGCCCTCACCGTAGGGTGACACCCCAATGTTGTTGCCGTGCAGGTACGGGCGCTACTTGGTGGAGGACTATACCAGCAGGGGGCAAGTGAAAGCCGATAACTTCCGGGCCAAACAGTTGGGGCTCCCAGATTTCACCTTCCTGCTGAGACTGAGGCCCAGCCACGCTGGAGTAAACTGCGAGTATATACTGAAAAGCAGCAGCGAGTAAGTGCCCCGACTTGTAAAGCTAAGTAGCCATTCTGCACCCACAACTTGCCTTTATTTCTCACATCCCCCCTGCCGTGTAACATGGAGGGAGGGTCACAGTGGTATGTGGCAAATTTGTGGTTTGTGGGAGGAGTATAAGGAAGTGGGTGGGGCAGAACATCATTTCTGTTGTGATTGGCCAGTGTATATATAATTGGGAATATTCCAGTGGTGTTTCTGGTGTGGGTGGAGTCTGGTAATCTGGGGGAGTGGTGGCTGCAGATATGGAGTCTGCTCATCCAATCATTTCCCTCCTTCCCTGCGCTTACCCACAATCCTCTGTGTCCCTATTAAGGCTTCTGTGCATTTGTTTGTAGAACAGAGAAGCAGCAGTGGATTTCTCTCATTAATGGCCAGATGTGCCCGGCGCTCAGCTGCTGAGTCTGAACTACAGGGGCCCCAGGTCAGTTCCCCTTTATCTGCTGATCCATTGGGTGCAAGTCCATTAATATGAAGGAAGAATTTCTTCTCTCTCTTTCCTGTTTAGGTGCTGGGGGTCTGGACAGACAGCAGTCGGGGGGATTCTCTGGGCCCCAATACACTCTCTGACTGAGGCTTCTGCACCCCCTTACTGCACCCACTGAGGCCACAGCCAGTACAACTGCATCTGGTGCCCCCGACACAGCACAACATGGAGGGGCCTCTGGCTGCTCATCTGGGGGAGCGCTGGCTTTTTCAGGGGGAACCGGGCAGAACTGGGGGATATTCCCTCTGAGCTCACTGAGACTTGGGGGGCAGGTAATGGTTTGTATGTGGCATGTGCAGCGTCTTGTCATTTATTCTTGTTTTTTATTTATTGTTCTAATAAATTTTCCTTTTATTCACATGGAGTCTGTGTCTCTGCCTTGGCCCTGCCTTCATTCTGTTACCCCAATACTCCATGAACTCTGTCCCGTTCCTACCCTGTTACCCCTGCTCTGCCCCTCACATACGAGGGAGAAACCACTTCTATTGGCCCCAGAGGGGAAACATTCCTTCCTCCTCTAATCTGATTGGCTCCTTCCTGTCTGCTGGGAGGAGCTACTGGTAAATAAAGTGTCAGAGAGTTTGTCTCCTTATATAGTGATCATATCCCCTTATATATTTATATATAGTGATCATATCCCCCTTATATATTTATATATAGTGATCATATCCCCCTTATATATTTATATATAGTGATCATATCCCCCTTATATATTTATATATAGTGACCATATCCCCCTTATATATTTATATATAGTGATCATATCCCCCTTATATATTTATATATAGTGATCATATCCCCCTTATATATTTATATATAGTGATCATATCCCCCTTATATATTTATATATAGTGATCATATCCCTCTTATATATTTATATATAGTGATCATATCCCCCTTATATATTTATATATAGTGATCATATCCCCTTATATATTTATATATAGTGATCATATCCCCCTTATATATTTATATATAGTGATCATATCCCCCTTATATATTTATATATAGTGATCATATCCCCCTTATATATTTATATATAGTGATCATATCCCCCTTATATATTTATATATAGTGATCATATCCCCCTTATATATTTATATATAGTGATCATATCCCCCTTATATATTATATATAGTGATCATATCCCCCTTATATATTTATATATAGTGATCATATCCCCCTTATATATTTATATATAGTGATCATATCCCCTTATATATTATATATAGTGATCATATCCCCTTATATATTTATATATAGTGATCATATCCCCTTATATATTTATATATAGTGATCATATCCCCCTTAACTGTCTCTTCTCCAGCGTAACCAATCCCAACTTGCATTTCCCCATAACTGATCTTTTCCATTCCCTTTATCAGCTTAGTCGTTTCTCTCTGTACTGGCATATACTAGAGGGGACCAAATTCCAAACAGATCACATCTCCTGCACCTCCACTGTTGAACTTCATTCTTACTGTATCATAAAGGGCAAGTATATGTGTCTGACATGATCTTCCTCATAAAGCAATACTGGTTCCTACCCATAATGCCTTTCTCCGAAACATAATCACAAACCTTGAGATAATTTACCCCTGTGGATGTCAGACTTACAGGCCTATAATTGCCAGGCTGAGACAATGAGATGACATGGCTTAAGCCAAGTGATTTTTCTAAGTATCTGAGGGTGTGTTCCATGTGGCCCTGGGGCCCGTGATTAATGACACTATAACACTGTAAGAAAAAAGCAGTGGACGGTGCGAGTGCAGAGAATGAGATTTAATTTGGGCGCACAGAGACTTATTTACAGTGTGGTTGTGGCTCTACAGTAGAAAAACAATGGAGGCTTCTCTTCATTCTGGAACTCCCTCAATCCTATAGGGTAGATTGACTTAATCACTACAACTCCCATTACCCTCTGTCGGCATACCTGGGAGTGTTGATTATTAAAGTGTCAGTCTCCGCTGTTGCGTATGGAGCCCTGTGCTGGGGGGTAGCCCCTGGCAGAAATTTCATCCACTTGCCATTCTACAGGGGTGCTGGGAGTTGGGGGGTACTATTGGGGTAACCAGATGAGTCATTTTCTTGCTGCAGAACACGAGTCTATTGAGCCCCCCCATCCCAGCGCTACCAGAAAGTGCCCTAACCCCCAAGTCCTAAAGTAATTATTCCCTATTTATTTGTTCCTAAACTCCAGGTCGGGGCAGTTCCTCTGACACAGAAGCTCAGGGTGAGACAATTAGTTGCACTAGTCATTAGTGATAAGGGCCAGGCTGTACCCTGGGGGGCCCCATTGCTGTAGTTGTTGGAGCACAGGAGCCCCCCGGGGGCCACACAGAGTCCACTGGCCGAGTGAAATGTGTAGGACGCGGGTCCAAGAGAAGTTGGAACCATCAGGGGGGCAATGAGAGAGGCGTCGGGGAGACTTTAGGGCGGATCCCTCTCCAGTTTGCTTGTTGCATGTTTTATGCGCTTGTTCTCTCGCAGGTTTCGCAGCCGCGCATTCTTATTGGTTATTTCTTCCACATGGGTCGCTGGGACCCACCCCCTTTCTCCATCAGAGAGACGAGTCACTTCCATCCAGCCTGAACCCCAAAAACAAAAGAAATACATTAGGGCTATTGGGGGATTCAATATCTCCTGTGCCCAAGGATCAGCATTATGTGGGAACCATAGCAACCAGAAGTGGGAGCTGCCATACTCACCATGGGCACATGCATAGTAGCTCAGCCTGAATAAAGACTCTCCTCCATGAAGTCTATAGTGTATCTAGTGCTACTCGTATACATACATGGGACACGCAGGGGGAACCAACAGTGCAATACTAACTAGAATAGAAATATGTACAGGGAATTATGGGATTGTGCCCCCCTCCTCCCTCTGACAAGTGTCACAGGGGCTGCAGAGGTGGAACTGGCGGATATTCTCTGGGGTTCCCTGGTACTGGGGTTGGGGTGCACTTTTGCACGTGTCCTCGGAGTCACTTACCGTCACTAGTCTTGGCTGTGAGTCGCAATATATCCGCTTTCTCCAGCGTCAGTTCATCGTGCTCTTGCGCCGTGTAACCCTTGATGCACTGGACTTGTGGGATGTCTGGGGGGGCAGAGAAAAACTGGGGTCACATAACTAACTTGAATCCCTGCGCCCCTTTTAGGCAAGATCCCCCCCCCATAGACAGAAAAGAAAGAGTCACCTTCACTGTCCGTCAGGATCTCCAGATCTGATTGGGCGCAGGAGAGGCTCATGGCTGAGATCCAGCGCTGCTTCTCACTCCTATTGGCAAATAAAACAACTGTATATTCACTATTTACTTCCCAGGGGTCAGACACAGATTTGACCCTCAAATGATCACATTTTTTACTTTTCCCCCATTGCAGAAATAAATCCAAGAGCTTGGGGACAGCAAACTTGTGTTACCCCCATTTGTCTTTACCCCCATTGAACCTCCAAAACAACAGGGGTTGGATTAATGTCTGTAAATGGGAAGAGGTGCACATTGTGCTGCTCCTCCACCTTCCACCAACAGATGGAGCTAAAGAGCTGTCCCATCCCGACACTCAACCCTTGGCCCCAACTCACTCGCTCTGGGCCCTCAGCAGGATCTGGTGTTTGGGTCTCTGCTCGTGGCACAGTTGGACGTGGAAAACCTCCCCCGGCACCTCCTGCAGCTTCCAACTCAGATCCGTCACCTTCAGATCCATCATCTGGGCATGAGCAAAGACTGCAAATCTACCCAACCTGGAACCAGAGCGAGGATCCAATCAGATGGGAACACGAGAAGGATTCAATCACAGAAAGGGACAGGGCTGGGAGATCCAATCACAAAGAGGGACAGGACTAGGAGATACAATCAGAAAGGAATAGGACTGGGAGATCCAATCACAGAGAGTGACAGGACTAGGAGATCCAATCACACAGAGGGACAGGACTGGGAGATCCAAACACAAAGAAGGACAGGTCTAGGAGATCCAATCACCGAAAGGGGCAGGACTGGGAGATCCAATCACAAAGAAGCACATATCTAGGAGATCCAATCACCGAGAGGGACAGTACTAAGAGATCCAATCACAGAGGGACAGGGCTGGGAGATCCAATCACAGAGAGGGACAGGACTGGGAGATCCAATCTCAGAGAGGGACAGGATTGGGAGATCCAACCACTAAGAAGGACACAACTAGGAGATCCAATCACAGAGAGGGACAGAACTGGGTGATCCAATCACAAAGAGGGACAGGACTAGGAAATCCAATCAAAAAGAGGGACAGGACTAGGAGAACCAACCACTAAGAGAGACAGGACTAGGAGATCCAACCACAAAGAGAGACAGGACTAGGAGATCCAATCAGAAAGGAACAGGACTGGGAGATCTTATCACAGAGAGGGACAGAACTGGGAGATCAAATCAGAAAGAAACAGGACTGGGAGATCCTATCACAGAGAGGGGCAGGACTGGGAGATCAAATGACAGAGAGGGACAGGACTGGGAGATCCTATCACAGAGAGGGGCAGGACTGGGAGATCAAATCACAGAGAGGGACAGGACTGGGAGATCCAACCACAAAGAGGGACAGGACTAAGAGATCCAATCACAAAGAGGGTCAGAACTAGGAGATCCAATAAGAAAGGAACAGGACTGGGAGATCCAATCACAGAGAGGGACAGGACTGGGAGATCCAAACACAGAGAGGGACAGGACTAGGAGATCCAATCACAAAGAAGGATAAGACTGGGAGATCCAATCACAGAGAGAAACAAGGCTAGGAGATCCAATCAGAAAGGAAAAGGACCGGGAGATCCAATCACAAAGAAGGACAGGATTGGGAGATCCAATCATAAAGAAGGACAAGATTGGGAGATCCAATCACAAACAGGGACAGGACTAGGAGATCCAATAAGAGAGGAACAGAACTGGGAGATCCAATCACAGAGAGAGACAGGACTGTGAGATCCATCAGGATGAGGAGCCAATGAATGACATTTGGGCAGGTTGGGCATTTACAGCAGAAGCTACAGAAATCCAACATTCTGGAATAATATTAAAGGGAATGAGCTCTGGCCCCGGGGCCCCTGGGAACTTACTCTTTCCTTCTGGAGAGCAGGAGGCAGTCGTTGAACAGATGAAGATAAACGGGTTTGGGGCAGAGCTTGAATTTGGAGCCGGCGCTGTTTGGGATCTGCATGTCCAGTTCCATCAGTTCCCCGTGTTTCACCAGCCAGCGGGACTGGGAGATCAGAGGGAAGATCTGGCACAGAAACAGAGTCAGGAGAGATCACCCTGGGGTTGGAACTGGTTCCTTCTCACTATTTACTCACACAGTGCCCAGATACCCACAGAAATACCCATCCCTCACCTTCCTATGTCCACTATTCACTGGCCCACTCCTTGCCCAGCTGTGCCCACTCCTAACCCGACAGTGCCCATCTCTGCCTGGCTGCACCCACCTGTGCCCTCTCCTCATCCAGCTGTGCCCTCCCCTCACCCAGTTGTGCCCACACCTCTCCCAGCTGTGCCCACTCATCACCCAGTTGTGCCCACTCATCACCCAGTTGTGCCCACACCTCTCCCAGCTGTGCCCACTCATCACCCAGTTGTGCCCACTCATCACCCAGTTGTGCCCACACCTCTCCCAGCTGTGCCCACTCCTCACCCAGTTGTGCCCAATCATCACCCAGTTGTGCCCACTACTCACCCAGCTATGCCCACTCCTCACCTTGCTTTCAAAGTGGATCTTCTTGTTTAGATGAATTAACTCCTCAGTTCTCTTCATGGACTGGACGCTGGCATTGCACTCCTTCACCAGCTGCAAAGCACAGCAGGGGTTACCCAGTGTCTGACTGGCACCTGGTGGGTCCCACCATAACCTCTCAGTATTTTAGCCAAGTCTCATATCTTGCAGACGTCTCACATGTCTGCCAGCCCCCCTGTCACATCTCAGACTGGCAAACACTCCCTGTTCCTTCACAACCAAGTGGAAAGTGGGTGCCGCTGCCTGTGCAAAGCCAGACTGGGGGCAATTTACTGACACCCCCCTGTGATGTGTCACCTGCCTGCTGAGAGGAGATCTCACCCGTACTGACCCTGCCCATAACATATACATTGGGGTGCCCTGGGGGGGGGGCATGTATAGATCCACTGCATGTTCTGGATGGGGCATTAATCATTAGTCCATACCCCAAATACCCTACTGGCTGTTCCTGCTGCTGCTGCTGCTGCTGCCTGGCTCCCCACACCCCTGTCTGCTCCCCTGTGTCCCCCACATTCCAGTCTGATCACATCATGGCACCCACCTTCTTTAGCTCAGTGAAGGCTTTGCTGGCCGTGTCCTCATTCTGGGAGCCGGGAGCCGTGTGCTTCAGTATGTTCTGCAGACAGACACACGGACAGTGAGATATAGAGAGACAGACACACGGACAGTGAGATATAGAGAGACAGACACACGGACAGTGAGATATAGAGAGACAGACACACGGACAGTGAGATATAGAGAGACAGACACACGGACAGTGAGATATAGAGAGACAGACACACGGACAGTGAGATATAGAGAGACAGACACACGGACAGTGAGATATAGAGAGACAGACACAGAAGGGGAGAGACACAGAGACAGACAGTGTGATACAGACAGACAGAACGAGGGACAGACAGAGACAGACAGACGGTGAGATATAGAGAGACAGGCAGACAAAGACAGAGAGACACAGAGACAGACAGAAAGAGGGACAGACAGACAGATAGTGAGATATAGAGAGACAGACAGTGAGATATAGAGAGACAGACAGTGAGATATAGAGAGACAGACAGTGAGATATAGAGGGACAGACACAGAAAGGGAAAGACACAGAGACAGACAGTGAGATACAGACAGACAGAAAGAGGGACAGACAGACAGATAATGAGATATAGAGAGACAGACAGTGAGATATAGAGAGACAGACAGTGAGATATAGAGAGACAGACAGTGAGATATAGAGAGACAGGCAGACAAAGACAGAGAGACACAGAGACAGACAGACAGAAAAAGTGCCAGACAGAGACAGAAGCTGAGATTAATGGAAGGGCCCAATAACCCAGTCTATAAATAGGGAAAACAGCGGGTTCTGACTAATGCAGACTAATGTTTCCCTGACATTCTGGCCATTGGGCACCTTCAGAGATACGTGATTGGCTGTGGAAAGGGATGATGGGAGATTCTCATATTCGGGGCCAAAGGGGCGTTACCTCCACCAGCATTTTGAGGCGCATGATCCTCTGGAAGGGCAGGATGAGGAAGGAGGTGAGGGGGAGGCGCTGGCAGACCTGGTCCTCCTCCAGTTTGGAGAGAATCCCTCTGAAGCGTAAGTTCTCCTGCCTGAGAGATATAAGGACTCGCATCATAAATCTGCTTTTCAATTGGAACCATATGGCTGGCAGGGGATGCTGGGAGTTGTAGTCAGCTACAGTCTGCCTGGCCTCCAGTACATAGGGCTATAATAAGTCTCAGATCATGGGGGAGTGACAGAGGGTCTGGAAGGAGATGCTTGGGCTGAACCAGGATGTCCAGCTGGAGGTCCGTAGGCTGAATGAGACCCTCCAAGAGAACCATAGACTTCTCTGTATGACAACATCATTGCCCAGATAAATGAAGTATTCAAATAATGTGCCACCTGGAACCTTTGTGCCAGTCCAGTATCCTCGTCCCAGAGAGGCTCCTGCCCTAGTCTTCCTGTGGCCCCCATATGCAACACAAGGGGCAAAAAACAAATTCAGCATGGGGCAAATGGACAGGTGAGTTGTCTCCTTCCAGGAGCCCCTTCCCTTCACCATGTGGGGAGCTGCATCTCCCATGATGTCCCCAGTGGGCAGTCAGTGCCAATATGATCTCGTGGGCATGGAGTTGGCAGCAGGTACTTACAGGAGCCGCTGGTAAGTCTGTTCCTGATACGCCTGGTTGGTGACGTAGGGCAGGTAGACGCGGCGCAGCTCCGGGCAGTGGTGCAGGACAATGTCACATACATCAAAGTGCAAGATGTCCCTCTCCAGCCTCTCCTCCAGATCCATCAGGAACCTTGTAGGTGCCACAAAGAGACTTCTATTGACAACTCCTCAAGCCCCCATAATAATAATACACCCTAATGGGACAATCCCTGAAACTGGGGTCCTTCTGCATAGACCCACAGTGAACCCCCAGTACTTACCAAGATATTGGTTGGGTCCCTCATATTCCTGTTGAGGCCTTCCCTCCCAGCAGCGCTACTGACTCTGAATGCCTAATAATATTTTAACCCCCAAAAGGTCATTAAATCAGGTGTCTGAGGGCACTCACCTTTCACTGATCTCCTTCACCTCGGGGAGCTTGGAGAAGAGCCACTGTTTCTCTTGGGCCCCGAGGCACTCGTTGAGCTCAGGGGAGTTGAGTAAATGATCGACGGCTATGGAGAGGCTGTGAACGTACGAGGCTTCCGAGGTCACCAACTCAAACTTGGCCTGGAAGCCCAGAGATAAGAGTTAGGCAGGAAGGGCAGACGAAGAGAAGATCAGAGAAGAGGAGAAGGGCAGAGGAAGAGGAGGAGGAAAGAAGAAGAGGAGAACGGCCAAGGATGAGAGCACAGGAAGAGAAGAAGATCAGAGGAAGAGGAAAAAGGCAAAGGAAGAGAAGAAGACCAAAGGAAAAGTAGAAGGGCAGAGAAATTGCAGGAGGAGGGCAGAGGAAGACAAGAATGACAGAGCAAGAGGAGAAGGGCAGAGCAAGAGGAGGAGAACCGCAGAGGAAGAAGAAGAGAACGGCAGAGGAAGAGGAGAAGGGCAAAGATAGAGGAGAAGACCGGAGGAAGATGGAAAGACCAGAGGGAGATGGAAAGACCAGAGGAAGATGGAAAGAGCAGAGGAAGAGGAGAAGACCAGAGGAAGAGCAAGGGTATGGCAAAGAGGAAGAAGGAGGGCAGAGGAAGAGGAGAAGAGCAGAGGATGAGGAGGATGGATAAAAATCTTGGGGATGAGGAGATTAAGGAGAAAGGGGGCTTTCTCAAGCTTTGGCACTGGGTGTTGGACTAACTCAATTCTCCTGGACCTGAAGCCAATGAGTAAATGGGTTTGAAGTTTGAGGATTTGTCTGCCTTATTCTTCCCTTTAGTTGGGGGGGCTGGGAGGGGGGTCAAACAAGGACTATCATGTTAGACTGTATCAATATTAACAGGGGGCCAGGGGACATTTCCCACAGTTCTTGTCTGACCCTGCAAACAGCATTGTGGGTAAGTGACATATTGAAGGTTGATTGATTGTGGGCTTGGGGCAGAGGTGGGAGGAGACAAGGGAGAATATGATTGGCTGATTGGCAGATCACAAGTAGTATTGGGGTTAATGAATTACTTAAAAGGCACAGTTCTTATCATCTCTGGAGTGGGGGCACAATGAATCTGCCCATTGGTTAATAAGGTTCAATGACAATGGGATCTGGAGGAGATGCAATGATCTTGGCTGAGGAGCTTTCACTTTAACTCTTGATCTAATAAGGAAGTACTGTGTAAGGCAGTGTGGCTATTTCTTTCCCTGGGCAGTCATGTTGGGGGAGCACAGACTTAAAGGGGTTGTTCACCTTTAAATGAACTGTTCGTATGATGTAGAGAGGGATATTCTGAGACAATTTGCAATTGGTTTGTTGTTTGTGGTTTTTGACTTATTTAGCTTTTTATTCAGCAGCTCTCCCGTTTGCAATTTCAGCCATCTGGTTGCTAGGGTCCAAATTCCCCTAGCAACCATGCATTGATATGAATAAGAGACAGGAATATGAATAGGAGAGGCCTGAATAGAAAGATGAGGAATAAAAAGCAGCAATAACAACACATTTGTAGCCTTACAGAGTGTTTGTTTTTTTAGATGGGGTCAGTGACTCCCCACTTGAAAGCTGGAAAGAGTTAGAAGAAGGAGGCAAATAATTAAAAAATAAAGGCCAGATGAAAAGTTGCTTAGAATCCTGTAACATTAAGTTAACTTAAAGGGGAAGTAAAGTGTAAAATAGAATAAGGCTAGAAATGCTGTATTTTGTATACTAAACATAAACATGAACTTACTGCACCACAAGTCTAATCAAACAAATGATTTATGCTTTCAAAGTTGGCCACAGGGGGTCACCATCTTGTAACTTTGTTATACATCTTTGCAAGACCAAGACTGTGCACATGCTCAGTGTGATCTGGGCTGCTTAGGGATCGTCATAAACAAAGCTGCTTGAGTTCTGCATGGCTGGGAAGTAAGGCGGGGGCTCCCCCTGCTGTACATAAGTAGGATTGTTTCCCTGCAGAGCAGTTAGGGACCGTCTGACAATTCCTATCCACAGCAGTAAATGAAGGGAGAATTTCACTACATACAGTCAGGTTTCTTATAAAAAGAGTACATATTTTTTTAATTAAAGAATATTGGAGATAGGTTTCTTTTTCATTAAAGAAAGTAAAATGGGATTTTATTTTTTTGCCTTTACATGCCCTTTAAAGGTGAGCCACCCCTTTAATTAGAGGGTCTCTCTGTACGGACAGGACTGGAATGTGGGTCACTGGGAGACTGGTGTGTTGGGGTGAAGGTATTTATAGGCACAAGTACTGAATGTTACTGGGCCAAGTACTGCGGGAAGATTGGCCACATGGAGGGTCCCAGGGGGTCTACAGATCATTGGTGTTGTTATTTGTCCTCAGACCTCTTTGTGCCACCAAAGTTGCCCTTTATCTAAAACCTTTTGGGGTCATTTCATGTTGGAGTTTTGGACCTTACTGGTTGGAGGGGCTTGGTCTGTTGGATATACAGTGGGGGGGGCACCCATTTGGCACAGCGAGGGGCACAGGACTCTACACACAGAGAGGGGAGGTTGCAGTAGTCCATTGGCAATGGATTGTACTGGTTCTCACTGGATCTGGGAATTAGCAGAAAGGAATAATGTCTGGGTGAATGTCATTTGGGCAAAGGATTCGGGTATCAGTGGCCCCTCATGGGCGGAGTCTCACCTCCTGCAGTTTCCGCTCGTGGGCGGTTAAAGTGTTGAGAAGGCCACTCCCCCGCACATCTGGGATATCCTGCCACAGGGAGAAGGTGGAGCCTCGGGAGGAGCGCTGGGAGCGGAAGGAGCTGCTGGGGGACAGGTTACTCTTGGGACTGCCCGTTACCTCCTCCTCGTCCCCCGCCGTGTCCTCCCGCTTCTGCCGCTGGATCTCCCGGTTGATGGCGACGTCACTGTATTCCTGATAGAGAATGGCTGGGGGGGGCAACAGCACAGGTCAGGGGTGGGGAACAGGGGGCACAATGATAAAGCTCAGCCCTTGGTTTAATCAGTTGAACTGGTTTAATACTGGTTTTCCTGTTACGACTCATGAACAATTGTAGCTGAGTTTTGTTACCCCGGTGTGACACTTACAGTTCAACAGAAAGCGCGACTGTCTCCTCTCACAGTAGGACTGTCTCTTCTGTGCCCTCTCCCCATTACAGCGGATCAGTCTCTCCTCACTGGGGGGCTGGTATTGCTTCACTTTCTCCTCAGTAGGGGGTCTCTCACCACTGACACCCCCTGACACCCTATTCCTGCAAGAGAAAAGCACAAGCGGGGGGTCAGTCCTGACATGGGGTACAGAGTTATTCTTCTTACTCTGGGTTGTGGCTCCCATTCTCCCTGTATTACACCTGCACCAATGTCAGGACATGGGGACTGTAAGCTCCTCTGGGGCAGGGACAGATGGGGGAGTTTATAAATATTAAAGACTTACTTGAGCCAAGAGCTGTCACTTTCCATCCCCGGGTGCAGTAGAGTCGCCACCCCCGCGCTGTTACATCTCCGCTCCCTTCCTCCACTTTTACCTACGGGCACAAAGATTCCTCGTCACGGCAACAAGGGGCTTTTATCCCTGATGATATTTATGACACAGTTTCTCCAGAGGGAGAGGGGCACAGGGAGTCTGGTAGTGGTGGGCGCAAGTACAAGCTTTTCAATTCAGCAGGATAAACCTAACCCTAACCCTAACCCTACTCTAACCCCTGATCCTAACCCTTATCCTAACCTTAACCCTAACCCTACTCCTAACCCTAACTCTTACCCTAGCTTTAACCCTAACCCTAACCCTACTCCTAATCCTACTCCTAACCCTTACCCTAGCCTTAACCCTAACTCTACTCCTAATCCTACTCCTAACTCTTACCCTAGCCTTAACCCTAATCCTACTTCTAAACCTTATCCTAGTCTTAACCCTATTCCTAACCCTACTCCTAATCCTACTCCTAACCCTTACCCTATTTTAACCCTAACCCTAATCCTAACTCTTACCCTAGCCTTAACCCTAACTGTACTCCTAATCCTACTCCTAACCCTTATCCTAGTCTTAAACCTATTCCTAACCCTACTCCTAATCCTACTCCTAGCCCATATCCTAGCCTTAACCCTAACCCTACTCAACCGCTATCCGAGCCCTACTCCTAAAACTAATCCTAACTCTAATCCTTCTCCAAATCCTAACTTGTACCCCTGACCCTTCTCATTGTTGCGCCTCTTACTAAAATAACTGCATATGAACCCCCATTGGAGGGAATGTGGCCCCACCCAGGTCCAAATGCTTTAGCACTAACTGCTCTTTCTGGCTGTTGGAGCATCACATGGATTTAGGTCACAACTTGCCGATTGATACGTTTGTCATTGTGTGAGCCCAGTCTTGTCTGGAGGAGCCGACTACTGATACAGGGGTTCAATGGTATAAGTAGTCAGAACCAGCAGTGCAGACAACAGAAAGGGACAGACAGACATAATGGCAGTTACCCCAATGAGGAATGAATGGATATTAGGGAGTTGCTTATAGTTACACTGGGCAACAACCACTCTATGCCCCCCAAAATAAATAAATATAACTGACTAGTTATATAAACAAAGTAACACTATGCACCCCCACACTTACACTATACACCCCACACATACCCCACACGTACCTTCCTGGCTGGTGGACGCCCCCCTCTCTCTCAGGGTGATTTTGGTAGAAAGGGACTTGCCCAGTCGGGCAGTGAAGTTGTTGCGCCTCTGGGTGAGTTGTAGTTTGCTGATGAGCTCCGATGCTGAGAACCTCCATCTCTCCTGCTCCCCTTTTCCTTGTGGGGCCACCACCTCCTCGGGGGACTCTTTAACCTCCGATACCCTGGGCTCTGGGCTCCCCGGCTCCTCAAACACTGAGTCGTCTTCTGCTGAGGAACTGGGACTGAGGCCTGAGTCTGGGAGGTACAGTCGGATCTTACGCCCTGAGGGGAAGAGACTCAGTTATTGGCCCTTAGTTTCCATTACACTCACTGTATATATTACACACAGGGGGAGGTTCCTGTCTGACCATGGGAAAGAGAACAGCCCAGGAGCAGGAAGTACAGAGAATCAGAACTCTGTACCTGGGTAAGTACTGGGGGAGATTGGATTCACTTACCCAGGAACCGGTTCCTGTCTGACCATGGGAAAGAGAACAGCCCAGGAGCAGGAAGTACAGAGAATCAGAGCTCTGTACCTGGGTAAGTACTGGGGGAGATTGGATTCACTTACCCAGGGGGAGGTTCCTGTCTGACCATGGGAAAGAGAACAGCCCAGGAGCAGGAAGTACAGAGAATCAGAGCTCTGTACCTGGGTAAGTACTGGGGGAGATTGGATTCACTTACCCAGGGGGAGGTTCCTGTCTGACCATGGGAAAGAGAACAGCCCAGGAGCAGGAAGTACAGAGAATCAGAGCTCTGTACCTGGGTAAGTACTGGGGGAGATTGGATTCACTTACCCAGGGGGAGGTTCCTGTCTGACCATGGGAAAGAGAACAGCCCAGGAGCAGGAAGTACAGAGAATCAGAGCTCTGTACCTGGGTAAGTACTGGGGGAGATTGGATTCACTTACCCAGGGAGAGGTTCCTGTCTGACCATGGGAAAGAGAACAGCCCAGGAGCAGGAAGTACAGAGAATCAGAGCTCTGTACCTGGGTAAGTACTGGGGGAGATTGGATTCACTTACCCAGGGGGAGGTTCCTGTCTGACCATGGGAAAGAGAACAGCCCAGGAGCAGGAAGTACAGAGAATCAGAGATCTGTACCTGGGTAAGTACTGGGGGAGATTGGATTCACTTACCCAGGGGGAGGTTCCTGTCTGACCATGGGAAAGAGAGCAGCCCAGGAGCAGGAAGTACAGAGAATCAGAGCTCTGTACCTGGGTAAGTACTGGGGGAGATTGGATTCACTTACCCAGGGGGAGGTTCCTGTCTGACCATGGGAAAGAGAACAGCCCAGGAGCAGGAAGTACAGAGAATCAGAGCTCTGTACCTGGGTAAGTACTGGGGGAGATTGGATTCACTTACCCAGGGGGAGGTTCCTGTCTGACCATGGGAAAGAGAACAGCCCAGGAGCAGGAAGTACAGAGAATCAGAGCTCTGTACCTGGGTAAGTACTGGGGGAGACTGAATTACATTTTCCAGGCTGGGGGGGGGTTCTAGTGGGGCTCATGAAAATGGGTTAAGGTTTCCATGAAAGGCTGGAGGGTCTGTAACTGTGCAGACCATGGGGCCACTGGGTAGAACAAATAACACTTACAGGCTGATTTCCCTCTCTCTGATCCCTGGCTGTTGCTGGAGAGCAGGTCGGGGGTGTCAGGGAAGAAGGACAATGAAGATTTTGGGGGGTCCCCATCACTTTCAGTGCTGCTGTTCCTTCTCTTCACTTCTGGGTTGAAGTCCAAAGGCTGCTGCTCCCTGGTTCCTACTGAAGTCTCCTGTATCAGCTCCTCTCCCAACTTCTCAATCCTCATTACCCAGTGGTCCTGGAGCTGATCTGTGACCCCCGAGATGTTTGTGTTCAAGGGACTTTGTATCGTCCTGTAATCCAGACTGGGAACCCCCCCAAATGCCAAACTCTCCTGCTGGTAAACTGCAATGTGTCTCATCACATTGTGTCTCTCTGTAGCTGCTGCTTCTGCCAAGCCGGGCACCATCCTGCCCTCACACTGTATGGGGGTCCGATGTGGCTGGTAGTCCAGAAGAGCTTGATAGTCCATAACCAGATTATTAGTGAGACCAGGCCTGGAACACAACAGTGACATATTGTTATTTTACTTATTTATACTCAAAATGCTGGGCCCTCAAACGGGAGATTTGGTGTGAGTGCTGGTGTCCTGGGTACCCCTGGAACTATAGCAGGGTGACACCCCAATGTTTCTATATATCTGTAACCTTGTTATGAGCTAAGGGGGCCCAGTCTGAAGGTCAGTTAGGGGGAGATTTGGGGTGAGTGATTATTTTTACCCTGGATACCCCTGGAACTATAGCAGGGTGACTGTTACCCCAATGTTTCTATATATCTGTAACCTTGTTATGAGCTAAGGGGGCCCAGTCTGAAGGTCAGTTAGGGGGAGATTTGGGGTGAGTGCTTATTTGTATCCTGGGTACCCCTGGAACTATAGCAAGGTGACACCCCAATGTTTCTATATATCTGTAACCTTGTTATGAGCTAAGGGGGCCCAGTCTGAAGGTCAGTTACGGGGAGATTTGGGGTGAGTGATTATTTGTACCCTGGGTACCCCTGGAACTATAGCAGGGTGACACCCCAATGTTTCTATATATCTGTAACCTTGTTATGAGCTAAGGGGGCCCAGTCTGAAGGTCAGTTAGGGGGGAGATTTGGGGTGAGTGCTTATTTGTACCCTGGGTACCCCTGGAACTATAGCAGGGTGACACCCCAATGTTTCTATATATCTGTAACCTTGTTATGAGCTAAGGGGGCCCAGTCTGAAGGCCAGTTAGGGGGAGATTTGGGGTGAGTGCTTATTTGTGCCCTGGGTACCCATGGAACTATAGCAGGGTGACTGTTACCCCAATGTTTCTATATATCTGTAACCTTGTTATGAGCTAAGGGGGCCCAGCCTGAAGGTCAGTTAGGGGGAGATTTGGGGTGAGTGATTATTTGTACCCTGGGTACCCCTGGAACTATAGCAGGGTGACACCCCAATGTTTCTATATATCTGTAACCTTGTTATGAGCTAAGGGGGCCCAGTCTGAAGGTCAGTTAGGGGGAGATTTGGGGTGAGTGATTATTTGTACCCTGGGTACCCCTGGAACTATAACAGGGTGACACCCCAATGTTTCTATATATCTGTAACCTTGTTATGAGCTAAGGGGGCCCAGTCTGAAGGTCAGTTAGGGGGAGATTTGGGGTGAGTGCTTATTTGTACCCTGGGTACCCCTGGAACTATAGCAGGGTAACACCCCAATGTTTCTATATATCTGTAACCTTGTTATGAGCTAAGGGGCCCCAGTCTGAAGGTCAGTTAGGGGGAGATTTGGGGTGAGTGCTTATTTGTGCCCTGGGTACCCCTGGAACTATAGCAGGGTGACACCCCAATGTTTCTATATATCTGTAAACTTGTTATGAGCTAAGGGGGCCCAGTCTGAAGGTCAGTTAGGGGGAAATTTGGGGTGAGTGTTTATTTTTACCCTGGATACCCCTGGAACTATAGCAGGGTGACACCCCAATGTTTCTATATATCTGTAACCTTGTTATGAGCTAAGGGGGTCCAGTCTGAAGGTCAGTTAGGGGGAGATTTGGGGTGAGTGCTTATTTGTACCCTGGGTACCCCTGGAACTATAGCAGGGTGACTGTTACCCCAATGTTTCTATATATCTGTAAACTTGTTATGAGCTAAGGGGGCCCAGTCTGAAGGTCAGTTAGGGGGAAATTTGGGGTGAGTGTTTATTTTTACCCTGGATACCCCTGGAACTATAGCAGGGTGACACCCCAATGTTTCTATATATCTGTAACCTTGTTATGAGCTAAGGGGGCCCAGTCTGAAGGTCAGTTAGGGGGAGATTTGGGGTGAGTGCTTATTTGTATCCTGGGTACCCCTGGAACTATAGCAAGGTGACACCCCAATGTTTCTTTATATCTGTAACCTTGTTATGAGCTAAGGGGGCCCAGTCTGAAGGTCAGTTACGGGGAGATTTGGGGTGAGTGATTATTTGTACCCTGGGTACCCCTGGAAACTATAGCAGGGTGACACCCCAATGTTTCTATATATCTGTAACCTTGTTATGAGCTAAGGGGGCCCAGTCTGAAGGTCAGTTAGGGGGGAGATTTGGGGTGAGTGCTTATTTGTACCCTGGGTACCCCTGGAACTATAGCAGGGTGACACCCCAATGTTTCTATATATCTGTAACCTTGTTATGAGCTAAGGGGGCCCAGTCTGAAGGTCAGTTAGGGGGAGATTTGGGGTGAGTGTTTATTTGTGCCCTGGGTACCCCTGGAACTATAGCAGGGTGACACCCCAATGTTTCTATATATCTGTAACCTTGTTATGAGCTAAGGGGGCCCAGTCTGAAGGCCAGTTAGGGGGAGATTTGGGGTGAGTGCTTATTTGTGCCCTGGGTACCCCTGGAACTATAGCAGGGTGACACCCCAATGTTTCTATATATCTGTAACCTTGTTATGAGCTAAGGGGGCCCAGTCTGAAGGTCAGTTAGGGGGAGATTTGGGGTGAGTGTTTATTTGTGTCCTGGGTACCCCTGGAACTATAGCAGGGTGACTGTCACCCCAATGTTTCTATATATCTGTAACCTTGTTATGAGCTAAGGGGGCCCAGTCTGAAGGTCAGTTAGGGGGAGATTTGGGGTGAGTGCTTATTTGTGCCCTGGGTACCCCTGGAACTATAGCAGGGTGACACCCCAATGTTTCTATATATCTGTAACCTTGTTATGAGCTAAGGGGGCCCAGTCTGAAGGCCAGTTAGGGGGGATTTGGGGTGGTGCTGGTTTGTGAGGGGTAAGAAGGGATATTGGGGTAAGTAGGAGGCTGAACCCCGTGTTGTTCTCTGTTGGGATGAGGAAAGTTACAGTATGAGGGTAACTAAAACCTTGGAGATGACACTTGATTCTCCTCCATGTTTGAGTATTAGAGACAATACAGATTAACCTCACGTCTAGCAAAGAAAAAAGGCTGAAAAGCAAAGTGTTATCCCACATACAGATATTTGGGTGGGTTATACAAGATGAATGTTTTATGTTGGGAGACCAATCTAGAACCTTGTTACCCCCAGACCCGGTGCAGAGAACTTGGTGCTCATGGTACAATGTCAGATCTGAGGGAATAATGAATGAGAGGTGCAGGGAGTTGCACAGATCCGGCTCTTGCAATTGATGAGCAATGGGGCTGCATCACATGTAATTAAGTCTTTCTCTGGAAATGAAGTCCCTCTTGTCTCCCCCCGCTGGGAATCTAAACTCTGATCCAAAACAGCCAATTACTACTTCTCATTCCTGGGCTCAGGTTAGAGTCTCTTGTCCCGGGGCGATATCTGGGGAACCCCCCCCCCCATTCATTTTATATTTCTACATCTCGCACCGCAAAAGCCTCACAGTGGGGGAAACACACTCACATTGGCACATAACTCCCAGGATTCCTGCACTCACACTCACACTCACACTCACACCGCAGACTTTCCAGTGAATAAACAAAAGAATTCAGGACATGGGCTCGGGTGTGAGTGGGCGCAGTAAATGCAAATGGGCAGAAATGCGACACAAGTAACGACGCAAGTTGTGGAGCAACAGGTTGAGACAATGAGGAGTTGGGGACAAGTTGGGAAGTTGAGGAGCACAAACCTCTCCCCCAGTCTCTGAGCAAAGTGGCAGTGAAACTAGAACTTACCTCATTGTGTGAGTCCATCAGTCCCGTCCGCTTGGCACTTGTCTTGCCCCAGACAGAACATGGCACGGCCGCTTCTCTCCCCCCCCCCGCACTGTGACTTCTCTTTGTCTCTTGTTGCACCTCCTTCTCCCTTAGTAACGGGGCAGGTGCCTCCTAATATTTCTCCCCATCCATGTGACCCCCTTTCACATTCTCCCCTTTGTCTTGCCCAGAGCGACTCCCTTCCCCCTCTTTGTCCCTCTCACTTTCCCCCCCGCTCAGTGTCCCACACACTTTCTCCCCCCACCCTCAGCCTGTCCCATCCCGGGGGCCCCTCTGCTTGTGGCCCTGCTCCCTCCTCCTGCAGCACCTGTACAGTGAGTGTGTCCCAGTGTGAGTGTGATTGTGTTTTACACTGGGGGAGACTCAGAGAGAAGCAGGAGGGGCCCAGGAGCTCGCTGGGAGTTGTGTGGACTTGCCCCTGCCCCCCCTCTCCCCACTCCCTGCAGACGTCGCGCTGCTAATAACAAACACAGAACTGGTTTGGCAGCTCCCAAAATAACAGGGAGATTCTGTTTGTACATCTGGGAGGGGACTGGCCAGCAGGGAAGGGGTTAAAGAGGCTCATTGTGCAGGGGTTGGGGGGGGGCGAATAGACACAAACAATTTGGGAAAAGCTTTTCATAGGAAGAGGCAGGGGCAGCAAATAGTCTGGTCCCCCCAATGTGTATCTAACCCCTACTTGCTAATGACTTGCCCCAATATCCCCCCAGCAGCTGAGCCGGACAGGAGTGATGGATTGTGGGAAAAACATCTTCTCCCCCCCACTCTATATTGAGCCAATGAGCAGACAGAGAGCAGCCCCTCTAGTGGTCACTCAGGGAAAGAGAAGTGAGAGACAATCAATGTGGCAGCTCCGACCTCTATCACTTTCTATAGGGACATATTATATTTGTAGCCCTTTGGCAGTGCCAGGCAGATTTCAGCATTAATTTGCCCCCGTGCACTTGCCAGAGGGACTGGGGACTAGAGAACAAAAGCAAATGTCTCATTGGAACCGGCTGTAATTACAAGGGCCCTGTGTCTGTTACTTTGCAACAGTGTAGTAAGTGGTTTTACTGAGTACAAAGCAGCTTCAATAGGAATCCAAAGGGTTAATCAGGGGGCTCCTCTTCTACATGTGACCCCCCAGCTGCCTACCTGATTCAAGTTATAGAAACACGGACACATGTCCCAATAGTATCTGGCACCCCAAAAACTGCTCTCCTGGGTCTCACGTTTATGGGGGGCTTCACTTTCAGCTGCTGGGTGTAAATAAGAACATTAAACATTTAACCCAAATCTTCTCATAAATTGCCTTCAGCCCCAAAGTTTCATAGGAGCTTCATTAAGGGGTCACTTCCCTGTACCCCTACATTTCCTTTATATGGTCCCAACACACTAGGTCCGGTGCAACCAAATACTTGGCCTAAAATCCAGTGGGAGAGAAATGGTGCCAGTCCAGGCACGACGGGGGCACAATGTGGCTAATTATGTGCCTGTGACTCCCTGATTTGGGCAGATTGTGGTACTTACCTGGGGGGCTCCACAGCTGGAGCGATGCTACTTCAGCCCCGGGGCAGATAACTCAGGGTGGTGCCCAATGATGTATTTGCCTGTAGAGCCTCTGTGTCAGTTTCCATTAGAGAGAGGAAGATACGAGGGGCCACAGCTCCAGACACTCAGGGGTTCATGGGCGAGTCACAAGGTGCAGAACAAAACTATGTGCCCTGGGCAACCACGTGGGAGACGCTGAGAACAGCACCTGCCGTAGGGCCCCCCAGGAATGTCTTGTCTGTTCAGCCTATAGGAGACGTGAATGTGGGGTCTGCGGAGATTTATAGGGTCCCCTCCCTCCGTGCTCAATTATAGATCTTGCACAACACTCACCTGTACTCACACCTACTACTACTGCCTACTCCTGTGTGTATATATATATATATATATCTATAGTGTATTTCTGTCCAGTGCTGTGCTACACGTCTTATATAAATGATATCAAGTCAGAACTTACTGTAAGCACCAAACTTTGCCTAAACCTAACCCTAATATAATAATAAGGGGATATGATCACTATATATAAATATATAAGGGGATATGATCACTATATATAAATATATAAGGGGGATATGATCACTATATATAAATATATAAGGGGATATGATCACTATATATAAATATATAAGAGGATATGATCACTATATATAAATATATAAGGGGGATATGATCACTATATATAAATATATAAGGGGATATGATCACTATATATAAATATATAAGGGGATATGATCACTATATATAAATATATAAGGGGATATGATCACTATATATATATATATAAGAGGGATATGATCACTATATATAAATATATAAGGGGATATGATCACTATATAAATATATAAGGGGATATGATCACTATATATAAATATATAGGGGGATATGATCACTATATATAAATATATAAGGGGAATATGATCACTATATATAAATATATAAGGGGATATGATCACTATATATAAATATATAAGGGGATATGATCACTATATATAAATATATAAGGGGATATGATCACTAGATATAAATATATAAGGGGATATGATCACTAGATATAAATATATAAGGGGATATGATCACTATATATAAATATATAAGGGGGATATGATGATAAATTAATTTACCATTAGCTCCTCCCAGCAGACAGGAGGGAGTCTGATTAGAGGAAAGGGTTATTACAGGGAGAGCTGAGAATTGTGGGGCTACACTGGTGATATATTGATATAAGGGACTGGTCTGTTATTTGAAAGACATTTCACCTCGTATTGGGCTGCAGATGGGGGTCTGACTGGCAGTTTCCACAGACATGTGAAGACTCATTCCTTTAATGGCAGCCTCCTTGCAGACATTATTAGCAGTGTTGTGCCATGCAACTCCCATGAATCTCTTATGCAACTCCCATGCATCTCCCATGATTCTCCCATGCCAGTCCCATCCCAGGGGGCCGTAGTGTTGCTGCAGTAGTGATTGTGTTGCTGTTTGTGTTATTTAAGCTTCACTTACGGCTCTTGTTGTCCCTAGAGGCATCATTTTTGGCATCAACTTCTGATTGGATGAGAGGCACAGAGCTGTGTCTATGCCCCGCCTCAATGCGCAGAGGTTTTACAGCCAATCAGGAACATTCTCTACTGTTCATCCTGAGCAGCCAATCAGAGGAAGGAAAGAGTCAGAGAGATTTTCACTATTATTTATCACAGGCAGCGGCTCACAAGAAAGAAATATACTTTGTATTTAATTCACCCAACTCATTTCTATTTATCCTGAAATATGGCCCTTGTGTGGCCCCCACAAGTTGGGGGTCGGTGAGACTTTAGCCCCAGAGGCAGGAAAATGTGTAACTATCACTAGAAGCCTAAAATGCTACTCCCTGTGGGAAAGGTCAGTTAGAGTATGACAATCACTCCCAGCTACCCGACTACTCCCTGCATCCCTCTGCCTGTTACTCATCAGTAGGCTTTACACTGGCAGCTGCACTTCATATTCTATTCTCATGCTCAGCCCTCCCTTGGAGAGAACAGAAAAGATTTCCTCCAACACCCCAAAAACTTACTAGAAGGTTCATTAGCTCCTGATGGACCACAGTGTGTGTGGCTGTGATAGGGACCTTAGATTGTAAGCTCACTGGGGCAGTGACTGATGGGAATGTGATAGGGACCTTAGATTGTAAGCTCACTGGGCAGGGACTAATGGGAATGTGATAGGGACCTTAGATTGTAAGCTCACTGGGACAGGGACTGATGGGAATATGATAGGGACCTTAGATTGTAAACTCACTGGGGCAGGGACTGATGGGAATGTGATAGGGACCTTAGATTGTAAACTCACTGGAACCAGGACTGATGGGAATGTGATAGGGACTTTAGATTGTAAGCTCACTGGGGCAGGGAATGATGGAAATGTGATAGGGACCTTAGATTGTAAGCTCACTGGGGCAGGGACTGATGGGAATGTTATAGGGACCTTAGATTGTAAGCTCACTGGGGCAGGGACTGATGGGAATGTGATAGGGACCTTAGATTGTAAGCTCACTGGGGCAGGGACTGATGGGAATGTGATAGGGACCTTAGATTGTAAGCTCACTGGGGCAGGGACTGATGGGAATGTTATAGGGACCTTAGATTGTAAGCTCACTGGGGCAGGGACTGATGGGAATGTTATAGGGACCTTAGATTGTAAGCTCACTGGGGCAAGGACTGATGGAAATGTTTTAAGGACCTTAGACCAGTGACTGTGGGTGTTACATGCCGCAGGCTGCACAGGACTCACCAACTTCTGTGAGAATTGCCCCCCACCCCTTGCTCTAGAGGAACAAATAGGGGCCTCTGATTGGTGCAGGGCAGGAATGTGGCACCACTCTGTTAAACCTTTGTATCGTGTGTAAATAAATAGGGGGTTAGAGTTCAGCAAGAGCAGCAACATCCCCCAGCTCAGCCGTGTGTATAGTGGGTGTCACTGGGTGCCTTGTTACCCACCCTCATGGGACCAGAAATAAGTTGACCAATCACAAGAGGACTTTCCAATCCATGTCAAAGACTGTCTGTCAACAACATAATCCTTTTCCTATTATAGATTCCTCCTTCCATAAAAAACAATAGGAATATAATGCATAATATTCCCCCTACTAGAAATTTATAAAGATCAGAAGTCACCTCGGAGTTATGTGACCTGTATAAAAGCACTTGGTCTGCGGCCTCGTACTTTTATATGGTTACATAACTCCGAGGTGACTTATAATATCTTTATAAATTACAGTAGGGGGTACATTATCCACTATATATATCTATATATACACAGGGCCACTATTAGAAATCACAGGGCCCCATTCAACAACATTTCTGGGGCCCCCATAGCCCCCGCCCACACTGGCGCCCAAGCCCCACCCATATCCCGCCCACTCCACATCACAGTTAAAAGACCCCACAGACATCAGCGCTAAAAAAGTAACACCCCCCACACAAGTTATAAAAAGCTATTGATGGTCAGGGCCCCCTTATAAGTTAAAAAAAACATTGTAATAGGTTTTTGTTGGTGCAAATAAAGACATTATAAAAAAAAGGGGTAACCCTAATGTGTAGGCCTACTTCCTTTATATTTGTAACCCTATGTAAAAGTATAACATTATATTGCATTCAATCTTGTGTTTTTGTTGGTGCAAATATAGACATTTAAAAAAAAAAAAAAAAAATTGGTGCCAGGGCCCCCCATAAAATTTTTTAAAAAAATCATTGTTGCCAGGGCCCTCCTTACAAGTTAAAAAAAATTGGGGCCCCAAAGAATATTTTTTAAAAAAACATTGGCGCCAGGGCCCCCCTTACAAGTTAAAAAAAATTGGTTCCACAAAAATCTTTTTTTAAAAAAAAAAACATTGGTGGCAGGGGCCCCTTTACAAGTTACAAAAAATTGGGCCCCATAATTTTTTTTAAAAAAAAAAAACATGGGTGGCAGGGGTCTATAGAATATTAAAACCATACATTGGTGGCCAGGGGAATTTTTTTAAAAAAACACAAACTGGTGTTCAGGAGAATTGAACTCAAGGCTTCAGGACTTCAACTCCTTTCGTGACTTCGGGTCTTTTCGCCGCTTCGGGACTTCGGCTGTTTTTGTGGCTTCGGGTCCTTCGGCTGTTCTGCTGTTCGGCTTTTCGACACTTCTGCATTTGGGACTTGCGAAATGGCCGTACTGCTCGGGCGCTCGTAAGGGGGGCCCAGCTCTTTTAAAACTGCAGAACTGCCAGGCCCCCCCTTCATGCCTGGGCCCCCTGTCCCCCCTGATGGCGGCCCTGTATATAAACTTGAGGAAAGGCAGCCTGAAACGTCGCTGTTATTTATCTGTCATAAAAAGCCCTTTTCAATAAAGGCCTTAAGGGCTCTTACAGACGAGCGTTTTTACCTGCGCTCCCTGCGTTCCGTTTTTCTGCGTTCAGCCGCAGAGGAGCGCAGGAATAGACGCATTACGTTTTTTCCAATGGGGCTGTTCTCACACAGGCGCGTGTAGGCGCCGAACGCAGGAAAAATGCAGCATGTTGCGTCTCAACCTGCGTTCAGCGCCTACACGCGCCTGTGTGAGAACAGCCCCATTGGAAAAAACGTAATGCGTCTATTCCTGCGCTCCCCTGCGGCTGAACTCAGAAAAACAGGGGAGCGCAGGTAAAAACGCTTGTCAGTAAGAGCCCTTAATAGAAAATACTTCACGTCTGGTGCTGTCTATTTACTGATTTATACAGAACAGGTGGAAGTGGCCCCAATAAACCTGCACCTTCTTCTACTGAATTGTTATATACTGAGTGCTGACTTCTAATTTGTACTGCAATTCAGCATTAGTTAGTAAATCAGCCCCAGTTTATTTATTATAGACAAGATGCCAAAGTTAATTCCAATAATAAGTCACAGTATGTCCATAATTCCCACAGATCATACAGAATAATTTGTTAAAAAAACATTGACTGGTCATTATTCCTTATTTGTGGTTTTTCAGCTATCTGGTTGCTAGGGTCTTATTTAGCCTAGAAACCAGGCAGTGGCTTGAATGAGAGACTCGGGGCATATTTAGAGAGTCCTATTTTTGAGAGTTTTTTAAGAGTGAAGTTAGAGATCACCGCAGTTCCTCCACTTTCCATTCGTTTCTATGGGATTTTTTAAAGGCATATGGTGAATTTTCATCCTTTGATAAATCCCATAGAAATGAATGGAGAGCGGTGGAATTTCACTGTAGAGAAGGAACTTCGCTCATTGATAATGAAGCCCCTATGAATAATAATAATACATTCACAGCCTTTCAGAGCAATAGTAAGTGACCACCATTTGAAAGCAGAGATAAGTAGCAAATAATGAATAAAAAGTCTGAAGACCAATTGCAAGGTTGCTGTAAATAGGACATTGTATAAAACACTCCAGTAAAACTGTGCAGCCCCATGTGACACTTATAAGTAGAACACGGGGTGAATATCACGTTTGTCACTGACTCCCCATTACAATTAAACCATCATTTTACATAAATCCTTTACATTTTCTCAGATTTGCTATTTTTTCCTTTTCCACTGGAACGTGTAAAATCAGGTTTGTCTGTGTGGGAAAAGTTGTGGCTGAAACAGATTAAAAATCATTCAAAGTGTCACACGTCTCACAATATTCAGTAGAAATACAACCCCCCCCCCCACCTAAGAATTGGAAATGCTGCTCATCTGAGAGTTTTGTGCTGTTCCTTCAGACTGACGACTCTACTGCTCCAATCTCAGTCCAATCTCAGCCCAATCTCAGTCCAATCTCAGCCCAATCTCAGTCCAATCTCAGCCCAATCTCAGCCCAATCTCAGCCCAATCTCAGCCCAATCTCACCCCCACTTTCACCCCCACTTTCACCCCCACTTTCACCATCAGCTCTGCTTTGCCCCAGAAAAAAAATCTTCACAACTTCCCAGGAATAATAAAGCTCCCCAGTTTATTTGTAAATAAAGCAACGTGTGCTGAAAACACTCACCTGTCCCACCCACAAATTCAACGTTATTCTGCACTCCTCCCCCCTCTCTCTCTCATCTCTTACATTGATCTGCCATGGGGAGGTGGGAGGGGGCTGAGATCCCGTGAGTTCGTCCTGCCGTGGAGGGAGGAGCCAGACACAAGAGCAGAGGGATGAAAGGAGAACACGAAGCAGACGGCGGGTCAGGGATTAGTTTACAGATAAACTAAATGAGTGGACCCCCCTTCTCTTCAGGACAAGTACAGATGCTCCTGTCTGGCTGTGATTAATAGTAAACAAGTCAAGTGCTGCTTCACAGTTGACCAATCACAAGAGGACTTTCCAATCCATGTTAAAGACTGCCTGTCAACAACATAGCCTTTTGCCTATTACATACTAAAGACTTACATGAAAAACAACAGAAAGACCCAACCAATTCTATCACAAGAGCTGTCAGTCACACAGCCCATTGCCTAGCCTCTATGGCAATTAGCCATTGCCTAAGCACTCCCATGCTAAAATCTGACAGTACAACACATGGCCACGTGTTGACCTGTGCCTAGTAAGCCTCAACTTCCCTATCCCGTAATACCATAGGGAGAAAAAAAACGGCAACGTTTTCTTCATTTCCATATCGGTCAAAGTTGACCAATCACAAGAGGACTTTCCAATCCATGTTAAAAAATGCCTGTCAACAACATAGCCCTTTGCCTAGACTCTATGACAATTTGACATTGCCGCTATCCCGTAATACCATAGGGAGAGAAAAAAACGTCAAAATCTTCTACATTTCCATATCGGTCAAAGTTGACCAATCACCAGAGGACTTTCCAATCCATGTTAAAGACTGCCTGTCAACAACATAGCCCTTTGCCTAGACTCTATGACAATTTGACATTGCCGCTATCCCGTAATACCATAAGGAGAGAAAAAACAGCAAAGTCTTCTTCATTTCCATATCGGTCAAAGTTGACCAATCACAAGAGGACTTTCCAATCCATGTTAAAGACTGCCTGTCAAACAACATAGCCTTTTGCCTACTATAGATTCCTCCTTACCATACAAAGAAAAGGAAGACCCACAGCCTTCTATGACAAGAGCTGTCAGTCCCATATCCCTTTGCCTAGGCTCTATGGCAAATTAGCCATTGCCTAAGCACTCCCATGATAAAATCTCACATTCCAACACATGGACATGTGGTGACCTGTGCCTAGTAAGCCTCAACTTCCCTATCCCATAATACCATAGGGAGAGAAAAAAACGGCAAAGTCTTCTTCATTTCCATATCGGTCAAAGTTGACCAATCACAAGAGGACTTTCCAATCCATGTTAAAAAATGCCTGTCAACAACATAGCCCATTGCCTAGACTCTATGACAATTTGACATTGCCGCTATCCCGTAATACCATAGGGAGAGAAAAAAACGTCAAAATCTTCTACATTTCCATATCGGTCAAAGTTGACCAATCACCAGAGGACTTTCCAATCCATGTTAAAGACTGCCTGTCAACAACATAGCCCTTTGCCTAGACTCTATGACAATTTGACATTGCCGCTATCCCGTAATACCATAGGGAGAGAAAAAAACGGCAAAGTCTTCTTCATTTCCATATCGGTCAAAGTTGACCAATCACAAGAGGACTTTCCAATCCATGTTAAAGACTGCCTGTCAAACAACATAGCCTTTTGCCTACTATAGATTCCTCCTTGCCATACAAAGAAAAGGAAGACCCACAGCCTTCTATGACAAGAGCTGTCAGTCCCATATCCCTTTGCCTAGGCTCTATGGCAAATTAGCCATTTTTTTTTTTTTTTTTAAGAGGACTTTCCAATCCAGGTCAAAGACTGCCGGTCAACAACATAGCCCTTTGCCTAGACTCTATGACAATTTGACATTGCCGCTATCCCGTAGTACCATAGGGAGAGAAAAAATGGCAAAGTCTTCTGCATTTCCATATCGGTCAAAGTTGACCAATCACAAGAGGACTTTCCAATCCATGTTAAAGACTGCCTGTCACCAACATAGCCCTTTGCCTAGGCTCTATGACAATTTGACATTGCCACTATCCCGTAAAACCATAGGGAGAGAAAAAAACGGCAAAGTCTTCTTCATTTCCATATCGGTCAAAGTTGACCAATCACAAGAGGACTTTCCAATCCATGTTAAAGACTGCCTGTCAAACAACATAGCCTTTTGCCTACTATAGATTCCTCCTTGCCATACAAAGAATAGGAAGACCCACAGCCTTCTATGACAAGAGCTGTCAGTCCCATAGGCCATTGCCTAGGCTCTATGGCAAATTAGCCATTGCCTAAGAACTCCCATGATAAAATCTTACATTCCAACACATGACCATGTGTTGACCTGTGCCTAGTAAGCCTCAACTTCCCTATCCGGTAATACCATAGGGAGAGAAAAAACGGCAAAGTCTTCTTCATTTCCATATCGGTCAAAGTTGACCAATCACAAGAGGACTTTCCAATCCATGTTAAAGACTGCCTGTCAAACAACATAGCCTTTGGCCTACTATAGATTCCTCCTTGCCATACAAAGAATAGGAAGACCCACAGCCTTCTATGACAAGAGCTGTCAGTCCCATATCCCTTTGCCTAGGCTCTATGGCAAATTAGCCATTTTTTTTTTTTTTTATAGCTGTACCTATAAAATAGGCACGCTTTCTTTATTTTTGAAAAAAAATTTCAAATGGAACAAACATTTTAGAAAAATTACATATTTTACAATATATTCAACATTACAATAGTTCAAATAACAGAGGCCCATTTCTTTACATACCATTTCTTTGCTAAAACATTATCACGTTTTTTGTCAATTAGGTAATATAAATACATTTCACTAAAAGCAAGACTTAAAACATTGTTTACAGATAAAATCTTATTTTGAAAAATGAGGATATTTCTGGCCTTCCATAGCGCTTCTTTACAACAGTTGATTATTTTCCATGCAATAAGTTTTTGATCATAAAAGGGACAGTCCAGTAAACCGTACAAAATCATAAAATAGTCCATGTTGTTTGCATTTAAAATTTTTAAAAGAAGAGGGTTGATTTTAGTCCATAGTTCTTTTGCAAATTTGCAAGTCCATAAAAGATGAAGAACAGTCTCCTCTTCGCTGCAGCAATCCCTTGGACATTTAGAAATTTTTACTATACCCCGCTTATACTGGAAAGCTCTACATGGTAGACATTGATAAATACACATCCATGAAAAGTCTTTTTGTACATTAAAACAATGTGTAAAATTAACCATTTTCCAAATTTCTTTGCTTTTTGTTTCATTAAAATTACCCACTAAAGAAATGTCAGCCTCTTGTTTCAAATTACTTAACAATTTTTTCCCATCTGATAAAACCTTAAACTCTTTTCCTTTTAAGTTGTATAAAGACACAATTTTTTCCAAAATCTTGTAACTTTTTGGTAACTTAAAAGCATATGGACAACTCAAAACCGTTTTAAACCAACCACATTTTCTCATAAAAAAACCAGTATTAAAACGGATAAAAAAGGACCAATAATTATCTTTAAAAAGAGCATTTAGACACATAGTAAAAAATCTAAGTAAAAGGAATGCCTTAAAATCTGGAAAATCTTTTCCACCTTTTTCTTTGGTTTTTACCACAATTTCTCTTTTGAGTTTTTCAGCTTTTGAACTCCAAAAGAAAGTAAAACAAACCCTTGTAATTTTTTTTAGAAGATATTCTGGGGGAGGGAAAACCAGACTTAAATACAGCAAAATTGGTAAAATGACCATTTTGATAATTAAAATTTTTCCTTCCATTGACAAAGTCCTCAAACCCCACATACAAACTTTTTGATTTATCTTTTTTGCTACAAGATCCCAGCTCTCAAGACCATTGTTGAAACCATCAAAAATAACACCTAAATTTGTAATTTTTTCTGATACAGGCACCGGGACGTCCCTTAAATCCAGATTTCCAAGGTTCAAAATTAAACTCTTATTTAAGTTAATTTTAAAACCGGAAGCACAAGAAAAAAACTGGATTTGCCTTAAAACTTTTTTCAACGAAAGGATATCTTTACAAAAGAAAATCACATCATCCATATAAGCAGATATTTTTGCTTCTACCCCACCTCCACCCGGCAAAGACACACCACGTATTTGTTTGTCTTTACGAATTGAGCATAACAAAGGTTCTAGAGCACATATAAAAAGTAAAGGTGACAAAGGACATCCCTGTTTTACTCCAGACTTAAAAAAAATGTCTTTTGTTGTAAAACCATTTACTAAAATCTTACTTGAACAGTCAGTATAAAAGGATTTTACACACAATAAAAAAGACTCTGGAATACCCATATGACTTAAAACTTTAAAAAGATAAGAATGTGAAACCATATCAAAAGCTTTTTCGAAATCCACCGACAAAATTGCAAGGTTATCTTTCCTATCTTTAGCATCCTCAATGATATCCTTTATGAGATTAAGGTTTTCCCATACACTTCTACCTGGAACTCCACAGACTTGGTTTGCGTGAATCAACTTTTCAATAACCATTTTTAATCGGTTTGCGCATATTTTTGCAAAAATTTTGTAGTCACAATTCAACAAAGTTACTGGTCTCCAATTTTTTAAGTTTGATTTCTCACCTTTTTTATACAATAGCGTGACTACACCTTTTTTCCATGACACTGGTAGAATATTTGAATTAAAAACCTCTAAAAACATTGATAATAAATCTTCTTTAAGAATATCATAAAAAAACACATAAAATTCAATTGGTATACCATCGTCCCCGGGGACTTTAGCTTTTTTAAAACCTTTAATTGCATCTAAAACCTCCTGTTTGTTTAAAGACCTGGATAAAAACCTTTGAGAAACATCATCCAGTTTATGCTCAATTTGTTTTAATGAATCTTCAACAAAATACTCATCAATTTTTTTTTCCTTAAAAAGATCAGAATAGAATTCATGAACCTTCCTTATAATACCTTGTGAATCTGATACCCCATCAACATTAATAATAAAACCACGATTTTCAACTTTTTTCTTAAAAAAATATCTAGAACATGTTTCATTTTCTTCTATATGTTTGACTCTTGAATTGAAAATGATTTCTTTACCTTTTTGTTTCAGACATTTAGAAATTTCCTTTTTTAATTCCACAATGTCACTTAAAACCTCAATACCACAGCTTTCCATTTTATAGAGTGCTTGTAAGCGACAATTAAGAGTAGCAAAGAAATCCCTTCTTTGCTTGGCCTTCCGAATGCCAACTTTAATGAAAAAATGTTTTATCTTTTTTTTCATTTGTTCCCACCATATACAATACGAAGTATTTGCATTTTTCCTTTTCTTACAATTTTCATAAAACTTTTTAAAATCTGTTATAACCGTTACATCATCTAAAAGGGATATATTCATTTTCCAAGCAGGTTTTCCCTTAAAACTTTTAGTACCTGTTTTGATACCAAAAGATAAAATCTTGTGATCGGAAAAAACATTGGTTAAAAGTTTACAAGAAATTGGTTGAACATTTTTGGAGGTAAAAACAAAATCTATCCTGGAGCTACACAAGGAATTGCTCCAGGTAACTCCATCTTCTTCCGGTAAATCCTTATTACAAAGCTTATAAACATCATTTAAGTTAAAATCAGAAACAATATTTTTTAACATTGCAGATGATTTGTCATAACTCCGGTTTTTAGATTGTTTAAAACGTTTTTCCCCCTTAAGAATACAATTAAAATCACCAGCTAAAACCAAAGGGCAAGAATTATCAATAAATAAAGGTAAAATTTCCAACATTTCAGATCTTTCTACCCTATCTGGTGACCCATAAACATTTAAAAATTGCCATTTGACACCATCAATAAAAACTTTAACCAATAAAATCCTGCCTGGTAAAATTTCCCTTAAAAAGTATGGCAATTCCCACACAAGACGATGTATTGGAGCCAGACCACACTGAAGGCCCATATATCCAGTCATCTTCATATTTTTTATAATTCAAGCTATGCGGAATGCCACACTCCTGTAAAAAGAATACAGATGCAGTTAAAACAGATAAAAAGCTAAAAAGAGCAGATCTTCGAACCTTGGACTTTAACCTTCTTACATTAAAAGAAATACCATTAACCGATGACATCTCAATTAATTAGAAGCCATAAAAAAAGACCATTTAAACCTCCTCATTTTCACCGGTCAGACAATCCATGTCACCGGAACTAGATTCTTCTATTTCCCCAGATTCAACAGTGCAGAGTGTTGATGTTGGAGAACTTCCACTCTCACTGATATCAAAAAAACCCTCAAAAAAAGGAGCTGGCCCATAATGTGACAAAACAGACACTACATTTTCTTCATCAGCTGTCTTTTTTCCTTCCTGGAAAAAGGATGTCCCTTCCCCAACCCCATCACCTCCCACCAAAGGGTCTTCTGGGTTCAAGTTGGGTGTTTGCATCACTGAAGGAATTTTTGCCAGCTGACTCACTGAAGTCTCAGGGATCATGGAAGTCTCAGGGCCCCTTTCCTCTGTGCTGAAAGAAGAAGGGACTGTAACTGTCTGATCACCTTCTGTACTTTGGCCGGGCTCATCCTGCTTGTCTTTTGCCGTACGCCGTCTTTTAATTTTAACCTCTGGGTTTATCTCTGGTAATTGAATGGCAGCTGGTTCAGCATCATCCAACTTCCCAGCAACCCCTACAACAAGGGGGGGTACTTTCGTCTGCTGTCCGCTGGCTGCCATTTGTTTCTGTTTACGCTTCTTCTTTTTGGAGGTCAAAACAGGTTGGAACTCTTCCTCAATTGGATCAGATAATTCTGTATCCTTGTCTGCCGGTGACTGCTCTTCCGAAGGAGGAGGTTGGGCCACAGGAGCTGAGGACACCACCACTGGAGTAGACACAGGAACAGAAACAGGAACAGGCAAAGCAGAGACAGGTTTGGGTGCTCTTAGAGGGCAGTCCCAGAAAAGATGACCAGTCTTTAAACACAGTCTACATTCCTTACTTTTACCTTTAGGACACTCCTTGTCCGGATGTTCCTGGCTGCCACACCTTGTGCAGAGAGCTTCACAGTCCTCCTGCAGGTGTCCATGCTGTTTACACTTTCGGCAGAAAAGTGGCATTCCTGTGTAAAACAAATCTCCATTTACAGTTCCCAACCTAATTCTGCTAGGGGGGTGTTTCTTCCCTTCGTATCCATTTGGGTCTTTAACAAAAGTAACTTGGGTACCGCCATTTACAAGTCCAGAAACCAAATTGATTGCTAATTTTACCCAGGTTTTTAATGTCTTTGAAAAAATTCCCTAAAAAGGTTCGAATTACATGTTCTGGGACAAAAGGGGAATACATTTTAACCACTAAAATAACGCTTTCGTCTGGAAAATGTGGTATTACATGTACACCCTTTAGGACAGGACTTCCTTTTGAGGTTTCGGCTTTGCGAACAAAGTCTTTGTATATTCCTTCTTCAGTGAAAGTAATATCAAAAATTCCTCTTTTAGGATAGTCCTGTATTGACAATACCTCAGTCTTTTGGATGGAGAAAAGATTGAAAAGAATATCCTCCACCACGTATCTGAGTCCACGAACATCTGCTCCTCCGTCTTTGTACTGGATCCGAACGGTGTTCTTTAGCCGAGCATAGGCAGGAACTACATCGGAATCAGGATCCATGATGATCGAAGGGCAGACCAGCACTCGTCAGTGAAAAAAGGGATTGCGACTTGTTAATCAGAGGAATGCCCCCTCCCCAATTGCAGCATGCAGGTGAAGTCCACTAAAAGTGGGCGATCCTGCGAAGGCAGAGGAGGGGGGTCTCCGAGAACCAAAATGGCCAAGAAGCAAGAAATTACTATACCATCAATCAGGATAACAGCGGGGCGTCGTCTCTCATTTCTCCGAGGAATGCCCCCTCCCCAATTGCAGCATGCAGGTGAAGTCCACCATATGGTGGGCGATCCCGCCAAGGCAGAGGAGGGGGGTCTCAGAATTCTAATCAGCCAAGGTGTCAAGTATTGCTACAATTCACACTTAACCAAAAAGCCGAGAAACGACAATGTGTGGAACATCAAACCATGATATAATCTAACATTCCCACACATTACCATGTGTTGACCTGTGCCTAGTAAGCCTCAACTTCCCTATCCCGTAATACCATAGGGACTCTATGACAATTTGACATTGCCGCTATCCCGTAATACCATAGTGAGAGAAAAAACCGGCAAAATCTTCTACATTTCCATATCGGTCAAAGTTGACCAATCACCAGAGGACTTTCCAATCCATGTTAAAGACTGCCTGTCAACAACACAGCCCTTTGCCTAGACTCTATGACAATTTGACATTGCCGCTATGCCGTAATACCATAGGGAGAGAAAAAAACGGCAAAGTCTTCTTCATTTCCATATCGGTCAAAGTTGACCAATCACAAGAGGACTTTCCAATCCATGTTAAAGACTGCCTGTCAAACAACATAGCCTTTTGCCTACTATAGATTACTCCTTGCCATACATAGAAAAGGAAGACCCACAGCCTTCTATGACAAGAGCTGTCAGTCCCATATCCCTTTGCCTAGGCTCTATGGCAAATTAGCCATTGCCTAAGCACTCCCATGATAAAATCTAACATTCCAACACATGGACATGTGGTGACCTGTGCCTAGTAAGCCTCAACTTCCCTATCCCGTAATACCATAGGGAGAGAAAAAAACGGCAAAATCTTCTACATTTCCATATCGGTCAAAGTTGACCAATCACCAGAGGACTTTCCAATCCATGTTAAAGACTGCCTGTCAACAACATAGCCCTTGGCCTAGACTCTATAACAATTTGACATTGCCGCTATCCCGTAATACCATAGGGAGAGAAAAAAATGGCAAAGTCTTCTTCATTTCCATATCGGTCAAAGTTGACCAATCACAAGAGGACTTTCCAATCCATGTTAAAGACTGCCTGTCAAACAACATAGCCTTTTGCCTACTATAGATTCCTCCTTGCCATACAAAGAATAGGAAGACCCACAGCCTTCTATGACAAGAGCTGTCAGTCCCATATCCCTTTGCCTAGGCTCTATTGCAAATTAGCCATTGCCTACGCACTCCCATGATAAAAACTAACATTGCAACACATAGCCATGTGTTGACCTGTGCCTAGTAAGCCTCAACTTCCCTATCCCGTAATACCATAGGGAGAGAAAAAACGGCAAAGTCTTCTTCATTTCCATATCGGTCAAAGTTGACCAATCACAAGAGAACTTTCCAATCCATGTTAAAGACTGCCTGTCAACAACATAGCCCTTTGCCTAGGCTCTATGACAATTTGTCATGGCAGCTATCCTGTAATACCATAGGGAGAGAAAACCCGACCAAATCCTCTTCATTTCCATATCAGTCAAAGCTGACCAATCACAAGAGGACTTTCCAATTCATGTTAAAGACTGCCTGTCAACAACATAGCCCTTTGCCTATTACATACTAAAGACTTACATGAAAAACAACATAAAGACCCAACCAATTCTATCACAAGAGCTGTCAGTCACACAGCCCTTTGCCTAGCCTCTATGGCAATTAGCCATTGCCCAAGCACTCCCATGCTAAAATCTGACAGTACAACACATGGCCATTTGTTGAGCTGTGCCTAGTAAGCCTCAACTTCCCTATCCCGTAATACCATAGTCATAGAAAAAACAGCAAAGTCTTCTTCATTTCCATATCAGTCAAAGTTGACCAATCACAAGAGGACTTTCCACTCTATGCCAAACAAAATAGCATACTAAAGACTTACATGAAAAACAATAGAAAGACCCAACCACTTCTATGACAAGAGTTGTCAGTCACATATCTCTTTGCCTAGGCTCTATAGCAAATTAGAGATTGCCTAAGCACTCCCATGATAAAATCTAACATTCCAACACATAGCCATGTGTTGACCTGTGCCTAGTAAGCCTCAACTTCCATATCCCGTAATACCATAGTGAGACAAAACCCGACCAAATCCTCTTCATTTCCATGTCGGTCAAAGTTGACCAATCACAAGAGGAATTTCCACTCTATGCCAAAGACTGCCTGTCAAAAAAACATAGCCCTTTGCCTATGACATACTACTCACTTACATGAAAAACCATAGGAAGACCCAAGCACTTCTATCGCCAGAGTTGTCAGTCACAGAACCCCTTGGATAGACTCTATGGTAAATTAGCCATTGCCTAAGCACTCCCATGATAAAATCTAACATTCCAACACATAGCCATTTGTTGACCTGTGCCTAGTAAGCCTCAACTTCCCTATCCCGTAATACCATAGGGAGAGAAAAACTGAGCAAGTCTTCATCATTTCCATATCGATCAAAGTTGACCAATCACAAGAGGACTTTCCACTCTATGCCAAACAACATAGCCCTTTGCCTATTACATACAAACCACTTACATGAAAAACAATAGGAAGACCCAATCACCTCCATCACCAGAGGTGTCAGTCAAACAGGCTTTTGCCTAGCCTCTATGGCAATTAGCCATTGCCCAAACACTCTCATGCTAAAATCTGACATTAGAACACATAGCCATGTGTTGAGCTGTGCCTAGTAAGCCTCAACTTCCCTATCCCGTAATACCATAGGGAGAGAAAAACCGACCAAGTCTTCTTCATTTCCATATCAGTCAAAGTTGACCAATCACAAGAGGACTTTCCACTCTATGCCAAACAACATAGCCCTTTGCCTATGACATACTACCCACTTACATGAAAACCAACAGGAAGACCCAACCACTTCTATCACCAGAGGTGTCATTCACACAACCCTTTGCCCAGCCTCTATGGTAATTAGCCATTGCCCAAGCACTCTCATGCTAAAATCTGACATTACAACACCTAGCCACTAGCTCACTGGGACAGGGACTGATAAGAATGTGATAGGAACCTTAGATTGTAAACTCACTGGGACAGGAATTGATGGGAATGTGTTAGGGACCTTAGATTGTAAACTCACTGGAGCAAGGAGGAGCCCTTATTTGTACAGTGAATGTGGGTAAGTGTTACATGCCGCAGGCTGCACAGGATTTAGTCACGAGATTTACCAACTTGTGCGAGAATTGCCCCCCACCCCTTGCTCTAGAGGAACAAATAGGGGCCTCTGATTAGGGCAGGAATGTGGCACCACACTGTTAAAACTAATACACTGGCTCTTGTTGCACTCTAATCCCCTATTTATTTACACACGATACAGAGTGCAGCAAGAGCAGCAACATCCCCCAGCTGAGCCGTGTGTATAGTGGGTGTCACTGGGTGCCTTGTTACCCACCCTCATGGGACCAGAAATAATATATAGTGATAAACCCAAACTGCAGAACAATAAGAAGACCAGTGTGGCATTACTGGGTATAGACGTGTAACTGTTGGGTATAGAGACTGGGATTCTTATGGAAAATCACCTGCCCTGTCTGAGTCAGTGTGTTTCCCACAGTCCCTTGTGACGTTACCTTTAGGAGACTCGTCAGCACGTAACTCTCAAATGCTTTATTGAAAAGAAATAGTAGAAATATGTCAATTGAATATAACTATTGGTAACGTGAGAACAGTGGCAAGAATAACACATCCCAACATTTATACAATAGAAATGGACAACTCACACGTCAGTCTCCCTGTTATTGGGGATTTGAAGCTGATGGAGCCACTCACAGAAATGCAGCAAATCCCTGTGTGTTTATTCTTGTGCAACTGGTAGTAATGGGGAATATATTATTTTTTATTAACATGTATTTATATAGCGCCAACATATTGCGTAGCACTGGAAAGTAAATGTGATTATACAACTAAATCACATGAATTCTATACATAGAACATATGGAGTAACAAACATCACAATCAATACAGGTACAAAGGTGAGGAAGGCTCTATGCAGAAAAAGCTTACACTCTAAAGGGAAGGGAGTAATACACAAGGTGTGGGAGTGGGCAAGATCGAATTAAGTGGGTGAGAAATGTGGTACTGTATGTGGTGTTGTGTTTGGTAGTTAAGCAGAGTGAGGGGAGGCAAAGAAGTGCGTTTTCAGAGATTTCTTGAAAGCAGAAAGGTTGGGAGAAAGTCGGACAGACCGTGGGAGAGAGTTCCAGAGGAGGGAGCAGCCCTTGCAAAGTCTTGAATGTGAGTATGTGAGGAGGTAATGAGAGAAGAGTTGAGTAGCAGGTCAGTAGAGGAGAGTAGTAAGCGAGTGGGTGAGTATATAGAGATGAGTTCAGAGATGTAGGGTGGAGCAGAGTTATGAAGTGCTTTGAATGTCAGGGTCATTAATTTGAATTTGATTCTGAAAGGTAACGGAAGCCAGTGCAGGGATTGACAGAATGGCGAGGCAGAGGAGGAGCGGTTGCTGAGGTGTATGAGCAGCAGTGTTCATTATGGACTGGAGAGCTGACAGTCTCTGGAGGGGGAGGCCAATTAAAAGAGAGTTACAGTAGTCTAGACGCGATATGATGAGAGAGTGAATAAGAATTTTGGCAGCGTCTTGGGTGATAAATGATGGTATTTTGGATATGTTCCTTAGGTGGAAGTGACATGATTTAATAAGTGACTGGATATGAGGAGTGAATGACAGGGCAGAATCTAGGATAACCCCAAGGCACCGGGCCTGGGGAGAGGGGGTGATAGTGGAATTGTTAACTATGATGGATACTTCCGGGATGTTACTGGTGTTAGTTGGAGGAAAGAGAACCATTTCAGTTTTAGAGAGGTTTAATTTAAGGTAGCGTTGTGACATCCAGGTAGAGATAGCGGACAGGCAGGAGGAGACGCGAGTTAGGAGTTCTGGGTTGAGATCAGGAGATGAGAGATAGATCTGAGTATCGTCAGCATAGAGGTGGTAGTGGAAACCATACGAATTTATTAATTTGCCAAGGGAGGAAGTATAGAGGGAGAATAGTAATGGTCCCAGGACAGAGCCTTGAGGAACCCCAACAGAAAGAGGTAGGGGAGAAGATGCTACTCCATTGTAGGAGACACTGAAGGAACGATTGGTGATGTAAGAAGAGAACCAGGACAGGGCTGTGTCACGAAGGCCAAGTGACTGGAGGGACTGGAGGAGGAGAGGGTGATCTACAGTGTCAAGATAAGCAGAAGTCCATTAAACTTGGGGATTATCTGTCCACAGGGAATGGAATTATCTGCCCTGCAAGAAGAAAACATGGAGTAGCTTCAATGCCCCTGTTTTCTCAGCCCAAGTCCAATCACTAAAATCATGGTGTAAAGTGGGAAGGGTTGCCACCCGGCCTGGCCGATAAAAATGTTGCTTGATGCTAATGTTATTTATAGGGAAAAACCATAAAAATATAGGAAGGCCGGTATTTTTTTCCAGAAAAGGTGACAACCCTAAAAGTGAGGTTGGGGCACAGGGGGGAGGAGACAGGAATAAAGCTAAAGCAGACACACTGACACGTGTAATTATCAATTAAACACATTAGCGGCCCCCTCCAGCCCAATGGTACAGCCCTAACACCAGGACCTGCAACTTAAACCTACGGAGGAGGAGCCAAAGTAAAAATCTTTGTTGCGTCTGCCGCCAGAAGACGTAAACTTCCGTTTAGCCGCCATATTGGTACACCCTTAGAAGAAAGGAAAGAGCATCCGTCTGTACAGCAATCGCATACTGTCAGGGAAGGCTGGGTTTACACGGCAACTGCAGGGAGGTTCATTCCAGGCTCGACGGCCCTCTGCGAACAGAGTACGAGGAAGAGACTAACGACTCATCGATTCCCTTCTCTGAGTTTGGGTGCACCAATATGTCTGTTGCCCGCCTGTGAGTGACTTTCCAGCAGCACCATGGAACCCGCCGGCCGCAGGGAGAAGCCCAAGGGGAAAGACGCCGCTAACCGACAGGAGAAAGCCAAGCAGAAATCCGCCCAACAGGAGCTAAAGCAGCGCCAGCGAGCAGAGGTATGTTGAATCTCAAAGCGGAACCCGTCCACTCCCACGGAAACGCCGCCATAATGGTACTCGCAGGACCGTCTGCCATCTTGCTCTGCCCAGCCGAGGGATTCATGTGGGTGGAGCCTTATAGTCCCCTCGGAAGGGTGTAGCAAGATGGCGCCGTATTTGTATCTGAGTGTCTGGTTTTGTGTGAGTGGAGAAACATTGTGGGGTAGAACGATTAATGCTGAGGTGTTGTCCGTGTCACTTTAGTTTGTTTTGGCTTCATCTGGTCAGTTACTGTGTGTTCCCTGAGGTTTGCCTCCTGGCCTGTGTTTTACCTGCCTGACCCCAATGTTATTAATAGGAAAAAGCAGCAAGAATACAGGAAGGCCCGTGTTTGTTTCCACAAAAGTTGTCCCCCCCTAGTTTCCCTCACAGTCTCCTCTCCTGGGGGGGCAGACTCCCCTTGTTACTGCAGCGACTCCCCGAAACCTTCCCACCGGCAGGAACGACCGCCGCGTTCAGGGGTGTAACTATAGAGGAAGCAGACCCTGCGGTTGCAGGGGGGCCCAGGAGTGTAGGGGGCCCAATGAGACCCTAATTAATTAGCAATTTAATATATCTTGGTAAAATTTATGAATATTTTAGGGCCCTAAACTGAATTTGCTATGGGGCCCAGTAACAACTAGTTACGCCACTGGTCGCGTTGCTTTTCTCACCTCGTCTCTTTGGGCGGCCATTTTGGAAAATGAAGGAACGTCACTGTCAGTCAAGTGGATTTTATTGTCGTTTCAGCCGTATCCAGTAATAGAGTTCAGTGGAAATGAAATGACGTTTCTCCAGAACCCCCCGGTGCTACACGTACGACTATATGAGGGGATATCAAGTGTGAGCTCTTCAGGTGAACACTAAACAGTCGGGGCAAAGGTAGACACAATTGTGGAAAGGATTCCAGAGGTTTCTGCAGTTCTTTATAGGGATGCACTGAATCCACTATTTTGGATTCGGCCGAACCCCCAAATCCGTCACGAAGGATTCAGCCGAATACTGAATCGAATCCGAACCCTAATTTGCATATGTTAATTTGCATGTGCAAATTAGGGATGGGAAGGGGAAAATGGTTTCCTTGTTTTGAGACAAAAAGTCACGCGATTTCCCTCTCTGCCCCTAATTTGCATATGCAAATTATGTTTCAGTTTCGGCTGGACAGAAGGATTTGGCCGAATCCTGCTGAAAAAGGCTGAATCCTGGCCAAATCCCAAACTGAATCCTGGATTTGGTGCATCCCTAGTTCTTTATGGATATATTCAGTTCAGTCCTGGGCAGTTGAGATGCCTGATGGATTGTGGAAAAAACTGTTGCACATTCTGGAAGTCGGCTCCCTAATACTGCGGTATCTTTTAGCCAATGGCAGGAGGGAAACGAGATCATGTGCAGCGTGGGAGCCATCGCCGAGCCTTCTGAAAACATCGGGGGTGGTAAATAACCATAATGGTGAGACCCCAATGATCTTTTCCACTGTCCTCACCACCTGCTGCCGGATCTTGTGATACAGAACAGTTTCCGTACAAGGTAGTGATGCAGCTGCATAAGAAAAGATCGTCCCCCCCGTGATTCCTATTCAGGGAGTCGCCCGCAGTAACGAAACATTATCACTTGACCTGCGCTGTTCCTTTAAACGAAAGCTCAGTGGGACTTTTTGTTCCCTGTGTTTGTGCTCAGAATAAACGAAAAGAAATTCACTGGCACTCAGGTGATACTCGCAGGGTGAAATCCTTGCTTTAAATTTATTCAATGCAGCATGCAACGTTTCGGGGACAACCCCTTTATCATGCTTGAGTGCCAGTGAATTTCTTTTCGTTTGGACTGTTGAGGGGTTGGCCGATCCCCTATTTCGCTGGGCACCAGGGATTCAAGTTTCAGGGTGTGCGCTTGTAATTTGAAGAAGCTTTGTGCTCAGAATAATCATCTCGGGGCGGCGGATGGATATTATGTCTGTAAGATCAAATCTGTGCGTCGCATCCTACAATCTACTCCCGGCACATGTCCAGTAAAGTATCACCCTCTTCTGGGTGCAGTGTGATCACCCTCTCCCTACAGACGCTTTTCTTACCGTGTTTGCTGTGGCGAGGTCTCCTGTGGACCCAGGTGCGATCGCACCCCCTGCTCCCCCGGTAGTTACACCCCTGTACCCCTGTCCCCTCTTGGATCCCTCAGTTTAATGTTTGGTTTCAGCTCATTGCGTTCAGTTGTACAATCCATGTCTGACAATTCTATATACAACAAATACAATGTTGGGGGTGTATGGGGGGCCCAGAGCATGTCACAAGGAATAATGAGAGGGCAGTGCTGCCATGTCAGTCCCCCCCCCCCACGCCTTGTGCTAATTTCCCACTCTGGGTGTTCAGATGAGCGCGGTGAAGTACAGGGAGTTACAGGGGATTCCCAATGGGGGGCACCTACCTTGCTGCCCAGTAACTCTGCCTGTCCCTTTAATAGGGCTGGTATGTGTTTAAAATAGTATGTCGGTGTAGGTGGGGTGCAGTGGGACAGGATTTGGTTTGGAGGTGCATGTGTCACCCCAGTGTGGGTGCTAGTGAGAATATGAGCATTTATTATTTACATACAGGCCTGCATTATCCATGCTACTCCCTGCACCCTCCTAGGTCACTGTCCATCCTGGTGTATCCCTGGCCCTGCAGCTCAAGTCAAAATCTCTCCCCTTTGTGTCCAAGTCATATGGACCGAATCTTATGTGACCCTTATTGACCCTGCGGGGAGTTTATTAGGCTCCTCCCAGGAGATCTCTACAGGCCTGGAACAAGCTGGGTCCTGAGTGACAAGTCCTGTATCACTGAATAGTGATTGTTGTGCCAGGGGCTCAGGTCACTTCATAGTTACACCAGGCTGCAGGGACCCCGGCACAGGATCAGATTATATGACTGGGCACCTTACTTGTATGTACAACAGGGACCCTGGCACAGGATTGGATTATATGACTGGGCACCTTACTTGTATGTACAGCAGGGACTCCGGCACAGGATTAAACCTGGGTAGTTTTGTTCAGTCTTTCTGGGAAGCCGTACCCTCCCCTGGGCATGTAACCACTGTTCTTCTCAGTACTGAGGGAGTTAATACTGTATTCCTTTGTGTCTGTCTCTCCCAGTACTGATAGAGTTAAAGTGGGTTGTTCACCTCTACATTGACTTTTACATTCCCCTAACAACCGTGCATTGATTTGAATAAGAGACTGAAAGAGGAGAGGCCTGAATAGAAAGATGAGGAAAAAAAATTGCAACAACGATAAATGTGTAGCCTTACAGAGCATTTGTTTTATAGATGGGGTCAGTGACCCCCATTTGAAAGCTGGAAAGAGTCAGCAGCAGAAAGCAAATAATTGAAAATATTATAATTTAATATGAGAAATAAAAATGAAGGCCAATTAGAATTCAGTAAGATACTAATCATTACCCCCCACATGGTACTTGCACTGTTTGTGCCTCTCTGTCCCTCCCCCAGTACTGAAAGAGTTAATACCCCACCCCAAGGCATAACAGCCACCCACTGACTGACCTGCATGGAAACAAACATGTGACAAACAAGACGCTGTTCCTTTAAGCATCAGATATTTATTACGGGGGCGGGGGCAAGGGAAACATTCAGCAGATACAGGAGCGCTGTGATTGGCTGTCAGTAGAACGAGCTCCATGTCTGACAGTTTTATAATGGGGCAGCAAATGAAGCAAAATGCAGTTCAGAGACTCACTGATATGTCCCAGAATCCTCTCTGCCCCTGTGCTGGGATTGGCTGGGCACCGTTCAGTAGTGAAGTCCTTCTCTCCAGGGAAGAGATATGTGGATATAGGTGCCCTCTATTTGCCACGGGCACCTCAGGAGTAGATGGTCAGTTTGAGCCACTCGGGCATCTGTACCTGCACATGCCCAGTGTTCTCCCTATCGAGGGCTTTAAAGGCACGGTACATGGCATCCAGTCGGACCAGGGCACTGATGAAGCTGTCGAAGTTGATGTTGCCATTCTCGTCGGCATAGCGCCGTGCCAGCAGGACATGCAGTTGGTCATGGAGGTCAAAGCCGGCGGCCTTTAGTGCCCCTGGGAGCGCCTGGCAGTTGATGTACCCGGAGCGTTCGGTGTCGAACTGTTTGTAAATACACTGCCACTGCTTGATGTTGTTCCACAGGTACTTGAACTCCTCGAAGCCCAGTTTGCCCGTGCCGTCACTGTCCATGATGGCCACCATGCTGCGGCACGTATCAATACTGAATCCACTGGTCTTCAGGTCCTGGTGTTTGGCCACCACCTTGTCCAGCACGTTCTTCAGCTCGTTGGCATTCACCTCCATGTCCTCCCCCGCCAGCTGCTTAAACAGGCGCCGAAACTTCTGCTGCTCATCGTTCTCGTTTGCCTGTTGTTGGTAGACGTTGGCCACGGCCACGGGAGGGGGTGCAGGCTTGTAGTTGGCAATCGCATCTCCTATAACATTGAGAATTCCTCCCAGAATGATCATCCCTTGCCCACCGCCTTGTCCACCGCCTTGCCCACCACCAGCTCCACCGGCACCTGCAAGGTTCCCGGCTCCACCTTGTCCAGAGCCTCCTCCAGTCAGACTTCCGATTGCCCCTTGCAGAAATTTGCCAGCCCCTCCTCCTTGGCCACCTGCAAGGCTACTGATTGCCCCCCCAATGATATTTCCGACACCTCCTTGCCCACCGCCACCTCCTCCTTGGCCACCGCGTTGCTGCCCACCAGCAAAGCTGCCAATTGCCCCCCCAATGATATTGCCGATGCCTCCTTGGCCTCCTCCCTGACCTCCAGCGATGCCACTGAGTGCCCCCTGCAGAATATTTCCGACACCTCCTTGCCCACCGCCACCTCCTCCTTGGCCACTACTTTGCTGCCCACCAGCAAAGCTGCCAATTGCCCCCCCAATAATATTCCCGATGCCTCCTTGGCCTTGGCCTCCTCCTCCTCCCCCCTGCCCCCCTGCCAGGCCTTGCAGGACATTCCCAAAGCCCCCCTGGTTCAACTGCTTCATCAGAAACATCTTGTGCCCTGGGGAGAGGCGGCCGCTGAGAATTCGGTGGGTCTCTTTGCAGAGGCTGATGGGCAGAGGGTGGAAGATTTGTAGAGGCAGTTGTCTCTCCTGGTAGAGGTGGGTGGGTGCAGCGGGGGGTCTCTGGCAGTCGAGGGGAGACCCAGTGGAGCAGGTGCAGAGAGAGAGAGGGGGGCAGAGTATAGTCCGTCAGTCTCGCAGGGTCAGTGAGGAGGACAGAAATGTTGAGTCACATCAGGCTCCACCCAGATAGGATCAGCCAATGAGCAGCCCCTCCTCACCCTCCCAAATTGTCTGTCAGGGAAACACTTAATGCAGATAAAAGAAAATATCGTTCGGAGCCCCGGCTTCATTATTGAGGGGCCCTAAGTGTTTAACCAGCTGTGTCCTGTGTTCCTAGGGGCCACACATAGAGCTGTACCTGCAAGTGCCCCATGTCACTACCCACAGCCCCTGCTGGTACAGCAACGTGTGTATATATACCCAGCACTGGGCACAAGAGCTAGCAATCCACAGTGGTGCTATAATAATGTGGGGATTGAGGTGCTGCCTGTGTGACCCCGGAGGGAAAGGTTAGTGGTTACACACAGACCATCTGCCCCTCCCTGTGGTGTAACATGAGCCCCCGTCTATTTATTGCTCAGACACATGAGAAATGAATGAGGGTGGGGGAATCACCTGCCAAGGATTCTCTGCCCCCTGGGGCAATGCCAAGCGATTAACCATTTGCTGGCAGGAACAGGAGAATCCGCAACCGACCCCTCCCTCTGATCATGTAGGGAACGGGTAGCTATCCTACGGTAAGGTGCTGGGAGTAGCAAGTAGCTATTCTGCAGTTCTAGAGCAGAAGGTGCTGGGAGTAGCAAGTAGCTATTCTGCAGTTCTAGAGCAGAAGGTGCTGGGAGTAGCAAGTAGCTATTCTGCAGTTCTAGAGCAGAAGGTGCTGGGAGTAGCAAGTAGCTATTCTGCAGTTCTAGAGCAGAAGGTGCTGGGAGTAGCAAGTAGCTATTCTGCAGTTCTAGAGCAGAAGGTGCTGGGAGTAGCAAGTAGCTATTCTGCAGTTCTAGAGCAGAAGGTGCTGGGAGTAGCAAGTAGCTATCCTACTGTTCTAGAGCAGAAGGTGCTGGGAGTAGCAAGTAGCTATTCTGCAGTTCTAGAGCAGAAGGTGCTGGGAGTTGTGGGCACTGTAGGGTTAATAAGGGGAGGAGACTGAACAGACTGGGCCCCTGTGCACATTACTTGATTTGGATTAAGAGGCAGAACCAGCATTGAAATAGCAGGAGTCTGGGGCCCCACACACTTTTTGGGGCCCATTGAATTCTTACTATAAAACATTTATGTCATTTGCTTCTGTATCACGTGTAGCTGATGTGGCAGTGCCAGGGTACGGAATGTGTGCCCCAGATACAAGGCACCCCAATACCCCTCCTTATCTGCAGCGTGTGACCCTCCTAACCAGACAGTGACCGGGGCCCAGAGACTTTGGCCCTAAACGAGGAGCTGATGGGCCCCAGGTTGTGTGGCTCTAGGAACCCTACTGGCCCAGTGCATGCTGGGATTGCTTAGCCTTGGGCTGACTCTTTAGCCAGAGCTGCAGCCATTGGCTCTCACTGGGATTCCTGCAGACTGATTGGCTGGGCAGTGAGACGAGTGATTGGACTGATTCACACACAGTGCCGGTCCCGGGGGTGGGCTTTAGGGGGGGTAATATGTGGGGGGGCAACATGTTGCTGAATATTCTGACCCCCGTTTCTCTCCCCACAGATTTACTCTCTCAACAAGGAAATGACGGAGTTGGAGCAGCGGCAGTTTGAGACTTTCTGCAAAGAGATGCAAGCGCCCGGCAAATAACGGGGTCTCACCTGAGGGGGGGCGTCTGGCAGTAAATGGGGGGTCACTTCAGGGGCACTTTCTGGAAAATGCTGTGGGGGGGGGCAGTCTAACCCTGGGAGGGGGTGGTTTCTGGCAAATAAAGGGTCTTATCCAAGGAGGGGCTGCATTAAGCAAGTACTGGGGGTCTTAGTTGCAGAGAATGACCCCCCTATAAAAGGAGACACTTGCCCCCCAATGAAATGCCCCCCCCGCCCTAATTGTTTCCATTAAACTTTCTGATACAGTCAATTCTCTGTCTGTTCCTTTCTCAGCGGCTCATGTACCCGCCCCTCTCCTGCAGAACTGCAACTCCCGGCATGTACCCGCCCCTCTCCCGCAGGACTGCAACTCCCGGCATGTACCCGCCCCTCTCCCGCAGAACTGCAACTCCCGGCATGTACCCGCCCCTCTCCTGCAGAACTGCAACTCCCGGCATGTACCCGCCCCTCTCCTGCAGAACTGCAACTCCCGGCATGTACCCGCCCCTCTCCTGCAGAACTGCAACTCCCGGCATGTACCCGCCCCTCTCCTGCAGGACTGCAACTCCCGGCATGTACCCGCCCCTCTCCTGCAGAACTGCAACTCCCGGCATGTACCCGCCCCTCTCCTGCAGAACTGCAACTCCCGGCATGTACCCGCCCCTCTCCTGCAGAACTGCAACTCCCGGCATGTACCCGCCCCTCTCCTGCAGGCCTGCAACTCCCGGCATGTACCCGCCCCTCTCCTGCAGAACTGCAACTCCCGGCATGTACCCGCCCCTCTCCTGCAGGACTGCAACTCCCAGAATGCACCGGCCTCTCTTCTGCAGGACTGCAACTCCTGGCATGCTTAGTATACGGGTATCAGAGTTAGAGTTATTGGATTCAGCCATTGCCCTGGATACAATTGCTCTGGGCACGGGCATTAAGGCTGAAATTCCCTTTATTCCCATAAGACTCCATGTCTCTGTGCAGTGAGCGCCACCTGCTGCCAGACAAGTGCAACACACCCCTAGTTCACTTTTAGTATCGCTTTGCCTGCATCATATTAAGAGTTAATTTAAAGGTGAATGACTCCTAGAAGTATTGGCTCTTTATTAGGAGGAGGAAATGTCAGCCTCGTATTTGCTTTCCTGGGGGGGAGCGGCGCTGCAGAACAAGTTGGCCCAATATGAAGGGGACAGAACTCCGACCTCCAGTAATAATATGTGACACTCACCAACCCACCAGCTCCTCATATTCCACATGTTTCCTAATTCTTCCCTCTGACTGAGCACCCAGGGCAGATTCCAGTCAATGGCACCCACCCTAAATACATGAACCCTCCTTACACTGGGACTGCAGGAGCAGCATTGAATTGTCAGTACTGTGCCAGGGAGCTAGCGGGAAGGGGTGCTGCTGGTGCAGGGAGTTAGGGGGGAGGGGTGCTGCTGGTGCAGGGAGTTAGCGGGAAGGGGTGCAGCTGGTGCAGGGAGTTAGCGGGAAGGGGTGCTGCTGGTGCAGGGAGTTAGGGGGAAGGGGTGCTGCTGGTGCAGGTAGTTAGCGGGAAGGGGTGCTGCTGGTGCAGGGAGTTAGGGGGGAGGGGTGCTGCTGGTGCAGGGAGTTAGCGGGAAGGGGTGCTGCTGGTGCAGGGAGTTAGCGGGGAGGGGTGCTGCTGGTGCAGGGAGTTAGCGGGGAGGGGTGCTGCTGGTGCAGGGAGTTAGCGGGAAGGGGTGCTGCTGGTGCAGGGAGTTAGCGGGAAGGGGTGCTGCTGGTGCAGGGAGTTAGCGGGAAGGGGTGCTGCTGGTGCAGGGAGTTAGCGGGAAGGGGTGCTGCTGGTGCAGGGAGTTAGCGGGAAGGGGTGCTGCTGGTGCAGGGAGTTAGGGGGAAGGGGTGCTGCTGGTGCAGGGAGTTAGGGGGAAGGGGTGCAGCTGGTGCAGGGAGTTAGCGGGAAGGGGTGCTGCTGGTGCAGGGAGTTAGCGGGAAGGGGTGCAGCTGGTGCAGGGAGTTAGCGGGAAGGGGTGCTGCTGGTGCAGGGAGTTAGCGGGAAGGGGTGCAGCTGGTGCAGGGAGTTAGCGGGAAGGGGTGCTGCTGGTGCAGGGAGTTAGGGGGAAGGGGTGCTGCTGGTGCAGGTAGTTAGCGGGAAGGGGTGCTGCTGGTGCAGGGAGTTAGGGGGAAGGGGTGCTGCTGGTGCAGGGAGTTAGCGGGAAGGGGTGCTGCTGGTGCAGGGAGTTAGCGGGAAGGGGTGCTGCTGGTGCAGGGAGTTAGGGGGAAGGGCTGGTGCAGGGAGTTAGGGGGAAGGGGTGCTGCTGGTGCAGGGAGTTAGCGGGAAGGGGTGCTGCTGGTGCAGGGAGTTAGGGGGAAGGGGTGCTGCTGGTGCAGGGAGTTAGCGGGAAGGGGTGCTGCTGGTGCAGGGAGTTAGGGGGAAGGGGTGCTGCTGGTGCAGGGAGTTAGGGGGAAGGGGTGCTGCTGGTGCAGGGAGTTAGGGGGAAGGGGTGCTGCTGGTGCAGGGAGTTAGCGGGAAGGGGTGCAGGGAGTAAGGAGAGAGGGCCGGCCCCTGGGATGATTGCGCTGCTGAGAGATGAGCTTGTGTGTATATACAGTAGTATATAGACATCCTCTGGGCCCTACTCAGGTGCCTCCCCAGGTGGGTGGCTGTGGGGCAAGGGCAGAAGACACGGAAGCAGAAGATGGAAACGCGGTTGCTGCGGTTACACACAATCGTTTACTCACAACTGCCCCTCCCCCATTTGTTACAGGCACTGGAGGTTCCCCCTATAGCAGTGAAGCCCTTGTATATGAGACGTGTCTCTGAACTCCCAGCAAGTCTACAAGTTACGTCATGCACAGGCTCCGCCTCCATTTGCCAGAGCCCCGCCCCATCAGATGCGCACTGTGTTGATGCGCAGGGGCTGCACGTTCTTGCCGTTGGCGTGACTCTGGCCGGGGCTGAAATAGGAGCAGAGTCGCCCCGGGAACTTCTCTCGGAAGGTGTAGAGCCAGGACATGTCCTCTGCGTTATAGAAGATAATGAGCCCCTTGTCGTAGTCCAGATACACCCCCACTTTGTCCAGTTTGCTCCGGACGTTTAGTCGAGTCCAGGGCTCGGTGCAGGCGCTGTAGTGATTGCCGTCGTGCATGACGATGCAGTAGAAGCCCCGGCCCGGCTGGATCTGGATAGTCCCCTTCCTACTGACCAACTCATGGGCCAGTCCAATCATCCACTGAGTCTTGTCCGACACCAGCACCTCCCAGTAGTGCACCCCACTGTCAAACAGCTGCTTGCCCAGCACAGACACCTCCACGTCGAAGCGTTTGGGGGAGTCCTGGAGCGGCTGGGGGTGCAGGTTCCCATAGGCCACAATGGTGCAGTCGTCGGAGAGGATGAGGCGCTGATGGGCCGTGACCGGATCCAACGTCAGAGCTGCCGGAACTGGTGTAAAAACCAGGGATAAGAAAAGGGTTAATGGGATCTTGTGACCCTCATGGCTAAACTGGGCGCACCCCCACACACACACGTGGTACTGGCTGAGGCCCGGCCCAGGGAAAGCAAATGATTGGTTACCTGGATGGATGTCCTGGAAGAGAGATTTCCAGATGGTGAACTGCAGGGGCCCCATGTACTTAGAGGTGGGGAAGTCTTCATACGTCAGGTTTGTCTCGTGCACCTTCCCCTTTAACCTGGGCACAGAGTCGGCAGTTAGAACATTGGGACATTAACCCCAGCGAGGGCAATTACTGGCACCTCATAGGGCCACATATACTTCCATTCGCAAACAGTGCAACATAAATAAGAATTCATTTCCTCTCATTTAAACACTCAGGGAGCATGCTCAGTAGGGGCTGCTGGGAAATGGAGCGACCCATGTAACAGTTGCTATGGGACAGACGTTAGTAACACTCAGGGAGCATGCTCAGTAGGGGCTGCTGGGAAATGGAGCGACTCATGTAACAATTGTAACAGTTGCTATGGGACAGACGTTAGTAACACTGAGGGAGGATGCTCAGTAGGGGCTGCTGGGAAATGGAGCGGCTCATGGACCAATTGTAACAGTTGCTATGGGACAGACGTTAGTAACACTGAGGGAGGATGCTCAGCCCTACATAAAAAAATGCATATTTTCTAACTATACGACAAGACATATGTGTGGGGGAAGAATCAGTGGTACCTCTCTGATAGTGAGGAGATGCCCCCCAGGAAGGTGTGTTTGTCACACTCAGTCAGACGTTCCTGCATGATCTGCACCCCCTCTTGTACTTTGCGCAGCTGCTGACTGTACTGCTGCACCTTGTGCTCAATGTCGCTCAGTGTCCTGGCTGTGTCCGACTCCAGCTCCTCCAGCATGGATTTCTGACGTTCCCGCAGGAGCCGATGGAGATGCTCAAAGGCCTCGCTGATGGTCGAGCGCAGACTTTTAGCAGAGGACTGGAGAGAAAGGATTGCAATTTTGTGGGGGATAAAATCATACAACATGCAAGTCAATAAGTGGCCCCCAGCACATCATTGGCAGGACTTAGTCTATTGCAACTGCCATCCCATATATATATATATATCTATATCAATGGACTATACCATTGCAGCTTAAAGGGGGCTGGGCTGGATGTGCTACGTTTCAGGTGGGAGCAGCAGTGAGGAGTGATACTGGGCAGTGACCGCAGGCCAGGGCAGATGTGGAACTGACAGTTGCAGCAGGAGAGAGGGGCGGGCAGAGGACAAAAAGTGAGATGTTGAACTAATAAAAGAGAAAGAGGAAATCAGTGCTTCCTGGTAGTCATGTGACTGCATGTCCTTACTTCCTGTAAGATCAGCTGACTCTCTGCAGTACCCAGAATCCTCTCTACCCAGTGGAGTTGTCACTATAAAGAGTTGGGAATCTGGTGGCTCAACTGTTAATGGGGGGGGGGGGTACCAACACCCCATTTTTTGATTGCACCTGGACCGGGGGGGGGGGCTACAATAAGAATATCACAGGCGGGAGGGTGTCGCGTGCAGCCAGTTTGGAGGGCGGGGCCCAGGTCAGTTGGTTCTGCCGCTGGGTGTAATGTAGGATGAAATACCAGTAAATGGGAGTTGGATGATGGGGGGTACCAGTGGGTCCTCGGTGGAGCCAGAGCTGTGTGTGGGGGGGGGAGAGAATGAAGTAAAGGAGCTGAAAGGGAATGAGGGTGGAGAGGTTGGCGAGTTACAGAGGAGGAAGTTGTGCAGATTCATTGGAATTCTGGGAAATAATGGCCACCCCTTATTGGCAACACTACAGTCACATGGCAGCGCTTTTAGTAACAGGGGGAGACCCCCAAGCTGTACTGCTGAGACTTATGGGAGATTCTTTCTACTGTTCCCTATTGCCTTTAGTCTTCCAGTAGGTCTGAGTGAGTAGAACTCCAAATAATCTCCCACTGTCAACTATATATCTGTCATCTATTTAGCTGTCAACTATCTCTCTCTCTCGCTATATATATTTGAATTCTCTGAAGAACCAGCACTCCCGTATATAAAAATATCAGTTTTTATTTCTGTTACATTCCAACGTTTCGGTCCCTGTTGGAACCTTTCTCAAGGATATGTGTATCATCTTTTAGCTATATGTTAGCTGAATATATGATAGATAGATATATATATAGTTAACATATAGCTAAATAGATTATATATATATAGCTAAATATATGATATAGTTATCTGTCAACTAGATATCCATCTGTCATCTATTTAGCTATCTGTCAACTCTATATATATCTGTCATCTATCAGTTATTATGTCTTCTATATACCTAGCTGTCATCTCTGTCAACTATCTAGCTGTCATCTATATATCTAGCTATATATCTGTCATCTGTCTGTAATCTGTCTCATCTATTTTGCTGTCATCAGTCTCATCTATAGATCTAGATATATGTCTGTCATCTATATATCTGTCTGTCATGTATATATGTGGCTATATACCTGTCATCTATATATCTCATTATCTGCCTGTCACATATCTAGTTCTCTAGCCATCTGTTGGTCACTTATCTATCTGTCATCTCTCTAGTTATCAAACCATATGAGCTGTACTGGCAGGACCAAAGCCATTTAGCATTGCCACAGCAGGTAGGGGGTGTGATGGGCAGGGTTGGGGGGCAGTTTATGGGAATAGGGCTAAGTCTTGTATCTGTCATCTATTTTCCTGCCATCTATCTGTATCTGCCATCTGTATCTAATGTCTCATCTTGATCATCTGTCATATATATATATCTGTCATGTTATCTAACTGTCATCTGTCATTCTATGTCTGTCATTTATCTGCTGTCAGCTATATATCTGTTATAACTGTATATATCCATCAATCTGTCAGTCATCTATCTAGCTATGTATCTGTCACCATATTTGTCATCTAACTGTCATCTAGCGGTCTATACCAAGTGTACACTCTGCTAGAGCATATGCCCTGATGTCTGGGTGCCTAACAAAGTGCCACTGAGTGTGGATCCCCCTTACCTTGGTCTCTGCCATTTGACGTTTCAGGAGTTGAAGTGCCTCTGTGTGTCCTCTCTCACTCTCCTGCAGAGCTTGCAACTGTTCCTTCAGCTCCCGCTGGGGGGACACAAAGCCAACAGTAACGAGACCCGAGACCATCCAAAGCCTCTCACATACCCCTTACTGCACCTGCACCCACATACCTCTCATATACTTACACCATTCATCTCTCTGCTGAAATGTACAACCAAGGGCCCCTCTATGGCCTTATATATACATGGCTCCTCCTCCCTCCCATATGTATAAATACAAATATACAGAGAAGGAATGTTCTGGGCACACAATAAGCTATACCCTCATACTGTACTGTCTAAGGGAATCAATATGGCACCTCCTCCCATATGTATAAATACAAATATACAGAGAAGGAATGTTCTGGGCACACAATAAGCTATACCCTCATACTGTACTGTCTAAGGGAATCAATATGGCACCTCCTCCTCCCATATGTATAAATACAAATATACAGAGAAGGAATGTTCTGGGCACACAATAAGCTATACCCTCATACTGTACTGTCTAAGGGAATCAATATGGCACCTCCTCCTCCCATATGTATAAATACAAATATACAGAGAAGGAATGTTCTGGGCACACAATAAGCTATACCCTCATACTGTACTGTCTAAGGGAATCAATATGGCACCTCCTCCTCCCATATGTATAAATACAAATATACAGAGAAGGAATGTTCTGGGCACACAATAAGCTATACCCTCATACTGTACTGTCTAAGGGAATCAATATGGCACCTCCTCCTCCCATATGTATAAATACAAATATACAGAGAAGGAATGTTCTGGGCACACAATAAGCTATACCCTCATACTGTACTGTCTAAGGGAATCAATATGGAACCTCCTCCTCCCATATGTATAAATACAAATATACAGAGAAGGAATGTTCTGGGCACACTAAGCTCCACCCTTATACTGTAGAAGACTGTAAGTTGTATCACATGTTCCTCACAGGCCTCGCTGATTGTTAACCATTTAAGAAAATCAGAAGGATTTAGGGGGGTTGGGTTTCCATCTCAAGGACTTTCTGATGGGCCTGAAAGATTGCAAGCTCTTGGGGTTCTACTCGTAATGATCCAGAGTGGGGGAAACGTGGGACTTACCTGCCCCCACTGATGCCTCCATGCTGGAACCTACAGCCTCATATTGGGGAGAAGCGGAATCCTGTGCAACGGGGAGTCTCCCCCCAGTGATATTATGTTGGGGGGGGCTGTGTAGCTAATGCCCATCCCTGTGTCTCCCCAGACTGATATAAGGGAATGTCCCTGGGGCTGTTGGGATGAAGAAAACAGGGGACCCCCCCCCCTCAGATCTGAGTAATTGTCACATTTGTGTCATTAGTAGAAAGCGCCAGAAGCTTGTGCAGAATTCCCCCTAATTAGCTCCCCCCTCAGGGGGGACATGATCTGGTCACGTGACACGGTTGCCATGGTGCTGTTGCTCATCATTCCCATAGAGAGCGGGGGGGTCGTTATATACAGTAGCACCACAGTCTCACATGGGGGCCCCCCTTGATTCTCACAATCATCTCAGAGTGCAGGGGGTTAAAGCGGCACATGAGGGGGGTTAATTCCAGGCCATTGGCTGCGGGGGGCATCAGAACTGATGATTAATATCGGGGGTGCGTGGGACAAGGAGCTGTCTGGGGGGGTCTGGCAGATAAAGAGGACACAGCCCCCCACATAGATTGCTACAAACCTGACCCTCTTCTAAGGGCCCCCCCTTCAGTCCCCGACACCCAAATTTGGGGGAGGAGCCGTGTGACACAAAGGTGCTCAGTGTTACTCTAATGTCACTGGCTCCTCCCACCCAGCAACATCTGGAACCTTCTGTTTTATATTCTACCCCACCCATATACAATTATACTCCCCAATGTACCCCCCCAACCCACACAATACACCCCTCCCCCACACTATACACTAATAGAATGACAGCAGAGAGGCTTCTGCACTTAGGGGCTGTGGGGGTCCCTGGGGGATTCACATTATTGCCCCCCCTACACATAAAGACTGGAGATTTCAATCATTTCTGCTGCTGGGGGGGGTATTTAATCCTGAGGGCCCCATTAAGCATTGACATAAAAAAGGTCTGAGGGCCCCAGGAAAGCAGTGAAATGGCCTCTACTGAGATGTCAATCACCCGGAACAGCTGGGAGGTGCCCCAGGCTCTAACCCACAGGGAATCATGGGAAGTAGAGGTGTTAGTGCCCAGGGATATAACCCAAAGGGAATCATGGGAAGTAGAGGTGTTAGTGCCCAGGGATATAACCCACAGTGAATCATGGGAAGTAGAGGTGTTTGTGCCCAGATCTGTAAGCCACAGGGAATCATGGGAAGTAGAGGTGTTAGTGCCCAGGGATATAACCCACAGGGAATCATGGGAAGTAGAGGTGTTAGTGCCCAGGGCAGTAACCCACAGGGAATTATGGGAAGTAGAGGTGTTAGTGCCCAGATCTGTAAGCCACAGGGAATCATGGGAAGTAGAGGTGTTAGTGCCCAGGGATGTAACCCACAGTGAATCATGGGAAGTAGAGGTGTTTGTGCCCAGATCTGTAAGCCACAGGGAATCATGGGAAGTAGAGGTGTTAGTGCCCAGGGATATAACCCACAGGGAATCATGGGAAGTAGAGGTGTTAGTGCCCAGGGCAGTAACCCACAGGGAATTATGGCAAGTAGAGGTGTTAGTGCCCAGGGATGTAACCCACAGTGAATTATGGGAAGTAGAGGTGTTTGTGCCCAGATCTGTAAGCCACAGGGAATCATGGGAAGTAGAGGTGTTAGTGCCCAGGGCAGTAACCCACAGGGAATCATGGGAAGTAGAGGTGTTAGTGCCCAGGGATGTAACCCACAGGGAATCATGGGAAGTAGAGGTGTTAGTGCCCAGGGATGTAACCCACAGTGAATTATGGGAAGTAGAGGTGTTTGTGCCCAGATCTGTAAGCCACAGGGAATCATGGGAAGTAGAGGTGTTAGTGCCCAGGGATGTAACCCACAGTGAATTATGGGAAGTAGAGGTGTTTGTGCCCAGATCTGTAAGCCACAGGGAATCATGGGAAGTAGAGGTGTTAGTGCCCAGGGCAGTAACCCACAGGGAATCATGGGAAGTAGAGGTGTTAGTGCCCAGGGATGTAACCCACAGTGAATTATGGGAAGTAGAGGTGTTTGTGCCCAGATCTGTAAGCCACAGGGAATCATGGGAAGTAGAGGTGTTAGTGCCCAGGGATGTAACCCACAGGGAATCATGGGAAGTAGAGGTGTTAGTGCCCAGGGATGTAACCCACAGGGAATCATGGGAAGTAGAGGCGGAGTCTCACCTGCAGCTCGTCGAAGGCCTCGTCCACGTTGGTGAGCTGGTGCTGCTCGTGCAGGGAGGGCTGATCACAGAAGAAACAGACGAGGGTCCGGTCGGTGAGGCAGAAGAGCTTGACTTTGTGGTGGTCCTTGCAGGGGAACGAGCTGCGCTGGGCACTGAGGATGGCATCCAGGGGGAAGGCCGTGTAGCGCTCCACAATGTTGGAAAGCTTCAGGCTGGGGGACAGGGTGGGTTCCAGGAAGCTTCTCCTGCATTCCGGACAGTCCAGGCTCCCCCCGTGTTTCTGCCGGTTCCAGTGTTCCGTGATGCACTTGCGGCAGAAGTAATGCTCACAGCCGAAACTGACGGGGTCCTGGTACAGACTGAGGCAGATGGAGCACAGCAGCTCGTCCTTCAGGCAGCACTCCATCCTGAATACACAAATACACAGCAGCAGCTCATATGGACTACATCTCCCATGATCCTCAGCCCCACCCCCCTCCCTCACTCAATGGACAAGCCCAAATGTCACTCAATGTGAACGACCCCCAGCAAAGGCCCAAGGATAATGGGAGAGTCACAACATTAATTCCCATTCCCCCAAAGCCAAGTTACCTGGAATATTGTCTCCAGAGGATGTTACCTGGGTCACTATAGAGACACCTTGTGCTGCTGCTGCTGCTGCAGGCTCTGCCCCGCCCCCTCTCACTGACACACACGTCTGCCCCCTGCCCAGTGGTACATCCCCCGCCACCCCCTCCGATTTCAGTGGTACATCCCCTCCCCCAGTCGCCCCGCGACCCCTGTGCATCTGCCTCCGTCTCCCCTGTCAGTCAGTGAGTGGTACAACCCGGTGTTTTCTCCCTGTCACTGAGCGAGTGTTTCCCGTTCAGATGCCAAGGTGCCCCCCAGCTATAACTAAGTGGTACATCCCCCTCAGCTTCCCTGTGTCCCCCTGTGAGTCAGTGATGGTTCAGCCGCTCACCTGTCTCCCCCCGCGCCAGCTCAGTGGTACATGTCCGCTCGGATCCGCTGTGAGTCAGGAAGCCAAGTGTCCAGCCTCAGGGACATGGGACAAACCAATCTCGCGCTTAGGAAGGGGGGTGATATTGCAGTCTCAGAGGCTGCTACGGGTAGTGAGAGGCCGGTGAGCCAGTCTGTGTCCTGGTGCGGACTGAATGCTTACAGTGGAATTCTTGCTCGGTTATCTGTTCTTTAGAAACGCTCATTATACCCCCCTAATACTCACAGTGGTACAGCCCGCCCCTTTTCTCTTTGTTGTTCCCAGTGCGGCTTGTGAGTCAGGTACAAAGGGAAGGGGGAGCCTTAAAGGGACACCCTCATTAACCTCTTCCTCCCCTGCAACTGCTATTCCTACTATAGCTGCACCCCCAAAATCTGCTGCCCATTCCCTGGGCATGGGGTGCAGGGAGCTCTATTTAGGGGTGTAGGAAATGCAGGGTGTATCTAGGGGTGCAGTGAATCCAGGGGTGTATCTAGGGGTGCAGGGAATCTAGGGGTGCAGTGAATCCAGGGGTGTATCTAGGGGTGCAGGGAATCCAGGAGTGCTGGGAATCTAGGGGTGCAGGGAATCCAGGGTGTATCTAGGGGTGCAGGGAATCATGGGGTGTATCTAGGGGTGCAGGGAATCCAGGGTGTATCTAGGGGTGCAGGGAATCATGGGGTGTATCTAGGGGTGCAGGGAATCCAGGGTGTATCTAGGGGTGCTGGGAATCTAGGGGTGCAGGGAATCCAGGGGTGTATCTAGGGGTGCAGGGAATCCAGGGTTTATCTATGGGTGCAGGGAATCCAGGAGTGCTGGGAATCTAGGGGTGCAGGGAATCCAGGGTGTATCTAGGGGTGCAGGGAATCATGGGGTTTATCTAGGGGTGCAGGGAATCCAGGGTGTATCTAGGGGTGCAGGGAATCATGGGGTGTATCTAGGGGTGCAGGGAATCCAGGGTGTATCTAGGGGTGCTGGGTATCCAGGGGTGTATCTAGGGGTGCTGGGAATCTAGGGGTGCAGGGAATCCAGGGGTGTATCTAGGGGTGCAGGGAATCCAGGGTTTATCTAGGGGTGCAGGGAATCCAGGGTTTATCTAGGGGTGCAGGGAATCCAGGGTTTATCTAGGGGTGCAGGGAATCCAGGGTTTATCTAGGGGTGCAGGGAATCCAGGGTTTATCTAGGGGTGCAGGGAATCCAGGGTTTATCTAGGGGTGCAGGGAATCCAGGGTTTATCTAGGGGTGCAGGGAATCCAGGGTGTATCTAGGGGTGCAGGGAATCCAGGGTTTATCTAGGGGTGCAGGGAATCCAGGGTTTATCTAGGGGTGCAGGGAATCCAGGGTTTATCTAGGGGTGCTGGGAATCTAGGGGTGCAGGGAATCCAGGGGTGTATCTAGGGGTGCAGGGAATCCAGGAGGGCAGTTGATCAGACTTGGTCTGTACACATAAGTAGCACTTGGCACCAGGGCAATGTTAGTGTTTAAAGGGTGTGTGTATCCCAGCATGCACTGCATCCTTCACTAATACTGGCCCCTAACACTGTGGCCCTTCTCACAGGACAGGGAATAATAATTATATCAGAAATGAATCTTCCTCTGGTGACAGAAACACTGAAAAATGTCATCAAACAGGAACCAGACGCCCAGGAAATGGATCCAGTTACTCCCCCTAGGGGCCCAAATGGGCTGAAGATAAATAGAGACAGTGACACTTCACTTTCACAGTTACATATAGTTATATAGTTACATAGTTACATAGTTACATAGTTAAATTGGGTTGAAAAAAGACAAAGTCCATCAAGTCCAACCCCTCCAAATGAAAACCCAGCCCCATACACACACCCCTCCCTACTGTCACATAAATGATATATCCCCATATCTATACTAACTATAGAGTTTAGTATCACAATAGCCTTTGTATTATGTCTGTCCAAGAAATCATCCAAGTCCCTCTTATAGTCATTAACTGAATCATCACCCGGCAGTGCATTCCCCAACCTCACTGTCCTCACTGTGATGAACCCCCTACTCTGTTCCTTTAAATGAAACTTCTTTTCCTCTAGTCTGAAGGGGAGGCCTCTGGTACGTGATTCTCTTTATGGGTAAAAAGGTCCCCTGCTATTTGTCTATAATGTCCTCTAATGTACTTGTAAAGTCTAATCATGTCCCCTCACAAGCGCCTTTTTTCCCCCAGAGAAAACAACCCCAACCTTGTCAGTCTCCCCTCATAATTTAACTCTTCCCTCCCTCTAACCAGTTTAGTTGCCCTTGAGTTAATGCCCTTTTTTTTACACAAGACAGAACTTTATTTGCTTTAGTAGCCACAGAATGACACTGCCCAGAATTAGACAACTTGTTATCTACAAAGACCCCAAGATCCTTCTCATTTAAGGAAACTCCCAACACACTGCCATTTAGTGTAGAACTTGCATTTATATTATTTTTGCCAAAATGCATAACCTGCATTTATCAACATTGAACCTCATTTTCCAGTTTGCTGCCCAGTTTTCCAGTTTAGACAAATCACTGTGCAAAGTGGCAGCATCCTGCATGGAACCTATAGTTCTGCACAATTTAGTCTCATCTGCACAAATAGAAACAGTACTTTCAATGGCCACCTTCAGGTCATTAATAAACAAGTTGAAAAGCAAGGGACCTAGTACAGAGCCCTGCGGTACTCCACTAACAACACTGGTCCAATTAGAAAATGTTCCATTTACCACCACTCTTTGTAGTCTATCTTTTAGCCAGTTCTCTATCCAGGTACAAATACTATGTTCCAGGCCAACATTCCTTCATTTAACCAGTAACCTTCTGTGTGGCACTGTATTAAATGCTTTAGCAAAGTCTAAGTAAATCACATCCACTGCCATCCCAGAATCCAGGTCTCTACTTACCTTCTCATAAAAAGAAATTAAGTTAGTCTGGCAAGATCTATTACGCATAAAACCATGCTGGCACACACTCATAGTATTATGATTTGCTATGAAGTCCAGTATCTTATCCTTTATTAACCCTTCGAAAAGCTTTCCTACCACTGACGTCAGACTAACTGGCCTATAGTTTTGAGACTGAGAACGGGATTCTTTTTTGAATAGAGGCACCACATTAGCAATTCGCCAGTCTCTCGGCACTATGCCAGATCTCAATGAATCCTGAAAAATTAAGTAAAGAGGTTTGGCAATCACAGAGATAAGCTCGCTAATTACCCTGGTATGAATACCATCTGGCCCCGGACCTTTGTTAATCTTAACATGTTCAAGTCTCTTTTGAATTTCTTCATGTGTGAACCATGCATCATTAGTTGTATTACTAGAATTGGGACTGTTAAGAAGGAAACCTTCACTTGTCTACCTCATTTGTGTAGACAGACGAAAAATATGAGTTCAGAATCTGCGCTTTTATTTTGTTTTCATCAACCAGCTGACCCCCCTCTGATAGTAAGGGTCCCACCCCTTCCTGCTTCATTTTTTTACTATAAACATATTTAAAAACTAATATTGGATTCTTTTTCCTGCAATATCCTTTTCTATAGCAATTTTAGCTTGCCTTATAGCTTCTTTGCATGATTTATTGGCCTCCTTGTACCCTATAAATGTTTCGGCTGTACCAGATAACTTGAAAGCCTTAAAAGCAGGTCTTTTCTTACCCACCTCAACACCAACACTTCTATTGAACCAAAAAGGTTTTGCTTTGCAACGACGTTCCTTGCTTACAAGTGGAATATACTGACAAGTAGATTTATTATAAAGACTTCCCATTTTTGTTCTGTGTTTAACCCTGTGAAAAGCATTTCCCACTTAATATGTCACAGAGATGCCCTTATACTGTCACAGTTTGCTCGTCTGAAATGTAGTGTTTTAGTTGGTCCCTTATAGAATTGCTTCTGCAACAGAATCTCAAAGGAGACCATGTTATGATCACTATTCCCTAAATGCCCCTCACCCACACAAATGTTAGAGATGAGTTCAGTATTATCTGTTTCCTAGAAATGAGTGCAGTGGCACCGAGCAACCTTTGAGGAATTTGGGGCCCCATTACAGATCAGCCTCCCCATAGTCAGTGCCTAGGGGCCAGTCTGGAAGTTATGGGGCCACGTGTATATGGTATGGGCAGGTGGGGCCCTTAGATTGTGAGCTCACTGGGGCAGGGACTGATCAGCATGTGATAGCAACCTTAGAGTGTAAGCTCACTGGGGCACGGACTGATGGAATGTGAAAGGGACCTTAGATTGTAAGCTCACTGGGGCAGGGACTGATGGGCATGTGAAAGGGACCTAAGATTGTAAGCTCACTGGGGCAGGGACTGATGGACATGTGAAAGTGACCTTAGATTGTAAGCTCACTGGGGCAGGGACTGATGGGAACGTGAAAGGGACCTTAGATTGTAAACTCACTGGGACAGGGATTGATGGGCATGGGAAAGGAACCTTAGATTGTAAACTCACTGGGGCAGGGACTAATGGAATATGATAGGGACCTTAGATTGTAAACTCACTGGGGCAGGGGCTGATGGGAATGTGATAGGGACCTTAGATTGTAAAATCACTGGGACAGGGACTGATGGGAATATGATAGGAACCTTAGATTGTAAGCTCACTCCGGCAGGGACTGATGGGAATGTGATAGGGACAGTAGATTGTAAACTCACTGGGACTGATGGGAATATGATAGGAACCTTAGATTGTAAGCTCACTCTGGCAGGGACTGATGGGAATGTGATAGGGACAGTAGATTGTAAACTCACTGGGACAGGGACTGATGGGAATATGACAGGGACCTTAGATTGTAAACTCACTGGGGCAGGGACTGATGGGCATGTGAGAGGGACCTTAGATTGTAAGCTCACTGGGGCAGGGACTGATGGGCATGTGAGAGGGACCTTGGTCTGGAGTAGGGAGTGATTATTGTGTTACTATGAGAATAAAATGAGTATTTGGGCCCATAATGTAATGATTCAATGATGATCACTGCCCTTGCTGGACACATGCAGTACCTCTGAGCTGCCACATGATGGAGCTGCTTGTACAGTTCCCTGTATATTGTCACATGACACGGCTTTCCTTGCAGCCACTTACCTTGCATTGCCCTGGCTCAGTCCTACTACAACTCCCAGTAGCACCTTCCAGGTCACGCTATGGGCTGCTTTTTATACCCAGTCCGGCCCTGCTTATTATAATTGGTAACAAATGACAACATGTTGGTAGGGATGTAGCGAACTGTTCGCGCGAACTTCGACCATTCGCGTCCGCCTAATGTTCGCTAACGTTTGGGAACGTTCGCATTTTGAGTTCGCGTTCGATTCTAATACAAATCGTTCGACCATTCGACCGCTAAAATCAAACGATTTCCATTCGTTCGAACGATTTCCATTCGTTCGAACGATTTCCATTCGTTCGAACGATTAAAATCGAATGAAAAATCCTTCGAACGTTCGAATCGAACGATTTTAGCGGGTGTTCGAAGTTCGCGAACGTTCGCATTTTTTGCCGGTGTTCGCGAACGGCGTTCGCGAACACCAAATCGGCAGTTCGCTACATCCCTACATGTTGGTAGAAGATGCTGAGTTGTTAGTGTATCTATGAGGGACCTCCTGGGACCCCTGCTGTCCTGACTTACTGCATCTCCTCTGACATCATTTATGTTCCTGTACAAACCAATCACATCAAAGCAACGTCCATGTGTAATTCCCCATTGTCATTCATAACCACTGCGTCCACCTTTTCACTCCTGGCTTGCAAAATCCTTTTTATATGGGGGGATTACTTTAATTTAACTCCGGCTGAAATGATCCATAGACTCTGTGTTGCCCCCACTCCAAGAGGTGTCATTGCTGTATTGCCACCAAGCAAAACCAGGTCCCACTAAGAGAACATTAGAATTCTTTCTCAGGAGCTTCTTCATTCTCTTCTGCAGCTTTGGTTTCATCTCCCTTTGATGACTCCCTAAAATGGCTTCTCTTTGGCGACTTTCATGACTTCTCTAGTCAGCGTCTCTTCTGTGGCTTCTCTTTGGCGACTTTTCTTCAGTGACTTCTCTAGTCAGCTTCTCTTCAGCTGGGCTGCTACTCAGTGGCTTCTCTTTGGCAACTTTTCTTTGGTGGCTTTTGTTCAGTGGCTTCTTTTAGCAGCTTCTCTTCAGTGACTTCCTGGCTTCTCTCAGCAGCTTCTCTGCGGCTATTTTTAATCTGCGGCTTCTCCCGACAGCTTTTCTTCAGTGGCTTCTCTTCTGGGACCTTTCCTTTGTGGCTTCTCTTTAGCTGCTTTTCTTTGGCAACGTTTTTAAAGCTGCTTCTCTCAGTGTCTTCATCAACTTTTCATCTGTGTATTCTCTTCAGCGACTTTTCTTCGGGAACTTCTTTTCAGTGACTATTCTTCAGTGGCTTCATCAACTTTTCTTTGGTGGTTTCTTTTCAGCGACTTTTCTCTAGTGACTTCTCTATGCAGCTTCTCTTTGGAGACTTTTTCTTGGTGACTTCTCTAGGCAGCTTTTTTCAGTGGTTTATTTTGGGGACTTTTCTTTGGTGGTTTATCCCAGCGACTTCTCTCTAGTGACTTTCCAGGCCCCTCTTAAAATGAGTGGGCCAGTTAACATGACAGAGAACAGACCATTGGGCGTATTGCCAGTCTGGGCCAGATGTGGGTCGTAGAATAAGAGGCGCCGCTCACACCCCCGGCCTTCTGGAATAGACGCATGACGCATGGGGGATCTGCAGCCTCCTAACTGGACAACTCCTAAATATCCACTGCCACTGAAAGGCGAATGCAAGTAGGGACGGAGCCTTGCGTGTTTATTTGCAGTTGAGAGACATTTCGGGGTTCAAGCATGATGTAGGGGTACAACACTGAGACGTGACGCATGAAGGGCCTGTAACATGTTGTGTTGATTCCCAGGAGGACAGGGTTATATTTGTCCTTTACACACAACTGGTAGTAACACATGTGGGGGGATACGCTGTCTGGGCTCCAGTGTCCTGGGGGGTGAGGGGAGAATTAATAAGAGTTTGGAGGAACTTTGCCCCATGTGTCAGGCAGTGACAGAGCTGAGGCTTTGGGGTGTGAGTGACAGGAGGGGGAGGGGCTTATTTCAGGGGATCCCTGTGAGTAAGAGGCTGATGGAGAGATGTACGGAAAGCAATTGAGGACATAATGAGTAGAAGCTCCTGTGTGAGACTGTCTCTTATTCTACTCACTGATCTAAAGACACTTGAGTCTCACCTCAGAGCTCATTTCTCTTCTAACCTCCAACCTGTGGCTCATTCCTGTCACTGAGGCTGATGTGTGAGGAGGGAGGCCTGACGGTTGTGGAGCCAGGAGGGAGGAGGGGCGATGCTCTACTGTACGACATGGAATGGACGAGAGCGATTTCCCCTGAGCATGTCCTAAACTGCTTTCCGTACAAATTCGGCGGTGGCGGGTCCTACTTCCCGCCGTGTGAGGAGAATGTGAGTCACATAAAAGACACCGTTATGTCCTGTCAGGAAAGTGAGCTGAGGAATAAGAAAAGAGAAGTCAGGAAAGGGGCGGGACTTTTTTTTTCCCCCAGCAAGGATGGGGCGGGGCCAGAGGCTGGAGGGAATGTGGAAGGGGCGTGGCCGGGAGCGGTAGGAGTCGGAGTCACGGATTGGTTATTAGAGCGGAGGCGGTGCCGGGCCGGTGGGCGGAGCCGGTGTGACAGGGGCGGGATGGGGGAATGTGAGAGCTGCAGTCCGTGAGCTCCGCCTGAGTGTCCCCAGTAGCGAGTGGCTGTGAGGGGCCCAGAGCCCGGTCTCTACCCTCCCCCGGCGGTGCCAGCAGGTCAGTTGCCGCCATTTCCCGCGCGCGCTCCCTGTGCGGTCCGGTAATGCGCGTTCCCGCCTCCTCCCCCCCCCGGGGCCGGGCGGGGGCTCAGTGGGTCTGACACTTTCTCTCCCCCCAGCTGCCATTTTTGTTTTTCTTTTGTCTCCAATTTTCTCCTCAAACGTCTGAGAATGTGAATCCTGTTATTTCCCCCCCAGCTGTATATTATTATTATTATTATTATTATTATTATTATTACATGTCTGTATCATTAGTGCTGGGCCCCACATTCTACATGACAATCAACTCTCTGACCCCACATCACATTCAGGCCCCACAGGAGCCCCCCAGGCTGTACATTGGCTCCTATAGTGTATGGGGGGGTCACATGCAATTAACCCAGTAGGTGCCGCACAATTACACACGGGGGGGTCACAGTCTTGTCTGGAGCTTTCACTCCCCCCACACATGTCACATATAATGAGACTTAGATACAAATGTGTCTGGGGGGCAACAGCAATACCCCCCCCCCCCCGACTGGCCAAAATATATCCCAGTGTCAGTGAGATGTAAAGTTCAACCTGTTGTACCGACACCCCCACATGTCACCCCTACAACTCACTCACCTACACCCTGCGCTATACACTCCATTATATATATATATATTCACTTTATATACACATTATATACACTATACACTCCATTATATATATATATTCACTTTATATACACATTATACATTATATACACATAATATACATTATACACACACATTATATAGTGAATAAAGTACCCCCTCTTGTAAAATATAAGGATATTATTAGTTACCGAGGAGTTTCATGACCATATAAAAACACGAGGCCGAAGGCCGAGTGTTTTTATACAGGTCATGGAACTCCGAGGTAACTTCTAATATCCTCATATTTTACAACTGGGGGTACTTTATTTATTATAATACACAAATTTTAGTGAGTCATGTGACAGAAATGACATCACTACTCACCGTTTATAACTGATGACATCACTACTCACCGTTTATAAGGATATAATTTACAGGATATTCATGGCTTTTGTGTATTATATACACATTATATACACATTATACACATACATTATATACACATTATATACACATTATATACACATTATATATACATTATATACACTATACACTCCATTATATATATATATATTCACTTTATATACACATTATATACACTATACACTCCATTATATATATATATTCACTTTATATACACATTATACTCATTATATACACTATACACATACATTATATATATATATTCACTTTATATACACATTATACATTATATACACATTATACACATAATATACATTATATACACATAATATACATTATATACACATAATATACATTATACACACACATTATATACACATTATATACACATTATACACATACATTATATACACATTATATACACATTATATATACATTATATACACTATACACTCCATTATATATATATATTCACTTTATATACACATTCTACTCATTATATACACTATACACATACATTATATATATATATTCACTTTATATACACATTATACATTATATACACATTATACACATAATATACACATTATATACACATAATATACATTATATACACATTATATACACATAATATACATTATACACACACATTATATACACATTATATCTCATTGTTACATTTCTGGGTTGCCCAATGACCCAATACTTGCATTGAACAGGACCATACAGCAGTCTATCCCTTTCTTATTGATCACTATTGATCTGTGATTAACAGACCATTATACATGGACTTGTTACTTTCCACTTTTACTCTGCTTTCACCCCAAAGTCACCTCAGTGTGGTTACACCATCAGTTTTTGTTGTCATATAGACTGGTTGGTCTTGATTTTGAGGTTAGCTGTGCAGCAAGAGTGTAAATGTGTGGGCACCATGTGATCGTTTAGCTGCACTGGTACTGCAGTCATTCATGCACAAACCTTATTTGTAACAGAGAAGAGCGATTCAGGTTTAAAGTACTGTTACTGCAGGTCAGAAGCCCAAATTTTATCTACTTCCTGCTCCTGGGCTGTTCTCTTTCCCATGGTCAGACAGGAACCTCCCCCTGGGTAAGTGAATCCCCCCCAGTACTTACCCAGGTACAGAGCTCTGATTCTCTGTACTTCCTGCTCCTGGGCTGTTCTCTTTCCCATGGTCAGACAGGAACCTCCCCCTGGGTAAGTGAATCCAATCTCCCCCAGTACTTACCCAGGTACAGAGCTCTGATTCTCTGTACTTCCTGCTCCTGGGCTGTTCTCTTTCCCATGGTCAGACAGGAACCTCCCCCTGGGTAAGTGAATCCCCCCCAGTACTTACCCAGGTACAGAGCTCTGATTCTCTGTACTTCCTGCTCCTGGGCTGTTCTCTTTCCCATGGTCAGACAGGAACCTCCCCCTGGGTAAGTGAATCCAATCTCCCCCAGTACTTACCCAGGTACAGAGCTCTGATTCTCTGTACTTCCTGCTCCTGGGCTGTTCTCTTTCCCATGGTCAGACAGGAACCTCCCCCTGGGTAAGTGAATCCAATCTCCCCCAGTACTTACCGAGGTACAGAGCTCTGATTCTCTGTACTTCCTGCTCCTGGGCTGTTCTCTCTCCCATGGTCAGACAGGAACCTCCCCCTGGGTAAGTGAATCTCCCCCAGTACTTACCCAGGTACAGAGCTCTGATTCTCTGTACTTCCTGCTCCTGGGCTGTTCTCTTTCCCATGGTCAGACAGGAACCTCCCCCTGGGTAAGTGAATCCAATCTCCCCCAGTACTTACCCAGATACAGAGCTCTGATTCTCTGTACTTCCTGCTCCTGGGCTGTTCTCTTTCCCATGGTCAGACAGGAACCTCCCCCTGGGTAAGTGAATCCAATCTCCCCCCAGTACTTACCCAGGTACAGAGCTCTGATTCTCTGTACTTCCTGCTCCTGGGCTGTTCTCTTTCCCATGGTCAGACAGGAACCTCCCCCTGGGTAAGTGAATCCCCCCCAGTACTTACCGAGGTACAGAGCTCTGATTCTCTGTACTTCCTGCTCCTGGGCTGTTCTCTCTCCCATGGTCAGACAGGAACCTCCCCCTGGGTAAGTGAATCCAATCTCCCCCAGTACTTACCCAGGTACAGAGCTCTGATTCTCTGTACTTCCTGCTCCTGGGCTGTTCTCTTTCCCATGGTCAGACAGGAACCTCCCCCTGGGTAAGTGAATCCAATCTCCCCCAGTACTTACCCAGGTACAGAGCTCTGATTCTCTGTACTTCCTGCTCCTGGGCTGTTCTCTTTCCCATGGTCAGACAGGAACCTCCCCCTGGGTAAGTGAATCTCCCCCAGTACTTACCCAGGTACAGAGCTCTGATTCTCTGTACTTCCTGCTCCTGGGCTGTTCTCTTTCCCATGGTCAGACAGGAACCTCCCCCTGGGTAAGTGAATCCAATCTCCCCCAGTACTTACCCAGGTACAGAGCTCTGATTCTCTTATTGTTTTTGTTCTCTCCATGGCACAACACTCATCTCAGTGGGAGAAGGATCATAATAATCTCTTTAAATGGGTTTATGTTGGGATAACCCAATACAGTATTGTATTAGCTACTTGCTACCAATGTTCTTATCTGTGTTCCTCGCAACTGTGGTTCTGTATCCACTGTAACCTGGACAAAGGCAAATGCATAAAAAACTAGACGAGGCATGTTTTATCTTTTGCTGCCGATTGTCCATAGCAGTTGGTGGAGATATTTTGGTGGAGGAGATCAGCCACATCCAATGGATTTGTATGGTGGGGGGCTTACACAGTATTGCCTGTTTAGTACTGTCTGAAAGGTACCAAGAACAGGCAGCAAGGAGGAGCAATGTGTTGTGGCACCAGATACTGGCACATAGGTTTATTAACTAATGATACAGCGGGGAAGATAAATATTGAACACCTCAAGAGTCATGAAATTGACAGCAGATGTTGGTAACAAGTCAAGTAACTCACACATACACAGACATATACACACATACACACAAACATATACACACATACACACAACTCACAACAAATAAGTCCATAAATGAAGTTGTGTGTAGCACACAGGGAATAAGTATTGAACACATGAAGAAAAGGACGAGCAAAAGGGCCTGGAAAGCCAAGAAACCTGCTGAAATGTTTCTATAGAAATCAATTGTGTCCCTATCAGTCCAAATGAATATCAGCTGGTTTAGTCCTAATTGATGGCCTATATAAAGGTTTCTCATTAGCAACGTATCACACAAGAGGCATCTCATTATTGGTAAAAGCAACACACTCCCTCAAGACTTCACAACTTTATTGTTACAAAACCTACTGATGGCTGATTGGTTACAGACGTATTTCTAAATGTTCCAGTGACCCCATTGGGTTGATAATCCGGAAGTGGAAAGAACTTCATTTACTACACGACCACAAGCAGCTTCTCAAGGTTTCTGACAGAGGAGTCACAAGAGTAACAGAAGAGTTGTCCAAGAGCCAAGAATTACTGGTGGAGAAGCTTCAGAGAGAATTTGAATGAGCAGCTACAGTTGTTTCATACAATAAGTAATGCCCTCAACCAACATGGCCTCTATGCACATTCATCCCACAAGGCTCCACTGCAGAAGATAAAGCAAGTTGAAGCTTGTTTAACGTTTGCTGCAGAACATTTGGACAATGGAATTCTGGGAGAATATAGTTTGGTCAGATGGGAACAAAACGGAACTCTTTGGATGTCATTGCACACACCATGTTTGGAGGAGAAATGGCACTGCACCCCAAAAACACCATCACAACAGTAACGTTTGCAGGTGGAAACCTCTTATCTTCATATAAGTGAATCAAGGATGAATGGAGAAATGTACCAGGATCCTGAAGATGAAACATGGGAGGACCAATGATCCCAAACACACAGCCAAGGGAACTCTCAGAGCTCATAGAAGAGGCCCCCCCGGAACCCTCTAAAGACCATTTATGTGCAAGAATGGGCCAAAATCCCACCTGAGCAATGGGACTCGTCTCATTCAGGAGGCTTAAAGCTCTCATTACCAACAGGCTTTTCTACTAAGTATTAAATACATGTCAGTAAGTGTGTTCAATACTTATTCCCTGTGTCATTCCACTTTACTACACACAACTTCATTTATAGACTTATTTGTTGTGTGTGTGTATGTGAGTTGTGTGTGTGAGTTGTGTGTGTGTATGTGAGTTGTGTGTGTGTGTATGTGAGTTGTGTGTGTTTGTGAGTTGTGTGTGTTTGTGAGTTGTGTGTGTGTGAGTTGTGTGTGTTTGTGAGTTGTGTGTGTATGTGAGTTGTGTGTGTGAGTTGTGTGTATGTGAGTTGTGTGTTTATGTGAGTTGTGTGTGTATGTGAGTTGTGTGTGTATGTGAGTTGTGTGTGTATGTGTGGGTTACTTGGTTTGTTACTGACATCTAGTGTCTATTTCATGTCAGTAGCCCCATTAGAAACATAAATACAGACATGTTCAATAGTGATGTGCAGGCCAACCCGATACGAGTGGGTTCGGGTCGAACTCGCACTGCTCTTCGCAGGTGGAGGAGCTTCTGGTTATATAGTCTCGCTTCTGCTTGCCCCACCCCTTGTGTGACGTCATCGGGGGGTGGGTCTATAAAAGGCCCCCGGAAGCACGGGCGTGGGTTGAAGCAGGGTCGGGTGCGGGTCAGGAAAACTCTGACCCGCACATCACTAGTGTTCAATACTTGTTTTCCTAAATGTCCATGGAATAAATAGCAGTGTTGCCCTGGCATGCTTCTACTGGATATCATACAGAACTTAGTTTCATTCATACTTGGGTTTTGTTCAGCTTATGACTGTAGCTCCTGAGGTTTTTCCTTCAAGAACCCTGTACCCCAAGCCCAATTCAGACAGGTGATACTTTACCCTAAATATGTATAACTTGTCATCATTCCGGGCCATCCTGCTTCTCCTATATTGTGTATTGTATCAGTGTATGTCCATGAGAGTCTCCCCTACTGTGTGTAACTGTGTGTCTCTGTTCCATTTGCAGATGCAGTTCCACCAACTCTGCTCTTGTTTCTCACAACTCAAGGTACAGACAATATTAATCTCTGGGTCTAATAGTAGCCGTATGGAATGTTTCTTCTGGCTGGTTATGGGTGTATGATGTAAAAACTGGTGTCAGATCTTTGTGTAAAACTGTGAGTCCATGTAGGGCTGTGTATAGAGCAGTGGCACCAGGAGTCTTCTGGACAAGAGACTGTGGGGCCTGTGTTAAGTCCATAATTGTTGCACATTGAGGCCTTGGGTTCAAGCTCTGTTCCCTTTGAGGTTTCCGGCAGTGAAAGTGGTAAAATATCCCTTGTACATTATTAACCAGAGAACCGGCTGTGAGTTCAGGTGAAAGTAGGAGAGCACTATGGTAAAGCAGTAGGATACAAGTACTAGAAATGGACTCTAATTATTGCATTTTACCTCTGTGAACAAATAAAACATTGCCAGAGATGCACTTCATGTGATCCGGTTTTATGTCTATTGTGACTTGTGGGTATTTAGTGCAGTGCCACAAACAGTGCTTTGTAGTGTCTGCACTTCATGCACCTTACCTGGGCCAGTTGGGTATGGTCTCCTAGGCTGAGAGTACGGAGATCATACAGGGGGGCACACACGGCCCCCCTTTCTGTTTTTCAGATCGCTCTTGCAAAGAGGTGAATGATTAGAACTATCAATTATTATTATGTGTTTTTAAAGCACCAACATATTGTGCAGCACTGTAAGATAAATGTAAAAAATGTAAAAAATATTCAGCATTAACTACATACACCTTATCGTGACCGATGCAAAGGTGAAGAGGGCCCAGCCCAAAGGAACTTACAATCTAAAATGCACCGGCCTACTTGCTGCATCACCAGCTGAAATGTTCAAACATGCCCAATTCCTGAACCCACCAATATCCATACTACATGGGAATCGGTCACAATTGGTGGGGCACATAGCAATAGCAGTAATTATTATTGGTACATACAGTATAATACTATATTAAATGTACAAGTGTGTGCCTCCTCCATTCTTGATGTGTAGTCAGATTCCTAAATTCCAATAGTGTTCTCTGTTGGTAGAGGAGGGAATGGAGTGGGAGGTCATTTACACACAGGCAGAGTAATGTCTTCCTTCCCCTTCATTTTCTAAATTACCAGCTAGCCCCCTTGTAATCTTGTTTGCAATTAGAAAATGTGATTTAAAGGGAACTTGTGTTGGCTCTGTCCCCTTGGTGATTGTGTCCTTCCCCAGTAGCAGCAGAACATATGTAAGGTCTGTGCAGGTATAAATCTGGCTAGTAAGGTGAGCTAGTAGAAGCCATGGAATATGTGTGGGTCAGATTATTAGCCCATAGGAAAATACAATTCTTTGGTTCCTTCGCCAAATTAATAGTGTATGATAGACTTTAGCTATAGGAAGCAATGCAACTTGGGATAGATTCCTCCCTGAGAGCAAGACAGTGTGCTAGGTTAGGTTAGCAGTGGTTGGGATGAGGATTAGGTTAGCTAGTAAGAGGAACAGAAGGTGTTGGGTTCTCCTTTGGGAAGAGGATGTGTTGGGTTAGGTTAACAATGGGTGGAATGAGGATTAGGTAAACTAGTAAAAGGAATGGGAGGTGTTAGGTTCTCCTTTGGGAAGAGGATGTGTTGGGTTAGGTTAACAATGGGTGGAATGAGGATAAATTAAACTAGTAAAAGGAACGGGAGGTGTTAGGTTCTCCTTTGGGAAGAGGTGTGTTGGGTTAGGTTAACAATGGGTGGAATGAGGATTAGGTAAACTAGTAAAAGGAACGAGAAGTGTTAGGTTCCCCTTTGGGAAGAGGATGTGTTGGGTTAAATTAGCAATGGGTGGAATGAGGATTAGGTTAGCTAGTGGGCCTAATGGAATATGGGTTAGCTTTTCCTTGTTAGCGCAGCCTTTGGGAGCAGCAGATTGGGGATTAGGTAGGTATGCACTGAATCCACTATTTTGGATTCGGCCGAATCCTTCGCGAAAGATTAGGCCGAATACCGAACCGAATCCGAATCCTAATTTGCATATGCAAATTAAGGGTGGGAAGGGAAAAACACTTTTTACTTCCTTGTTTTGTGACAAAAAGTCATGCAATTTCCCTCCCTGCCCCTAATTTGCATATAGGATTCGGTTCGGCCAGGCAGAAGGATTCGGCCAAATCTGAATCCTGGATTCGGTGCATCCCTAATATTAGGTAAACCAATGGGAGGCACAGCATATGTTTGGCTCCTCCTAAAAGGAATATGGGCTTTTATATTAGATTAGCCCTGAATAGCAGTTGAATGGGGCTGTAGTCTAGCCAATGGGAGCTGTGCATATGTACGTTCTGTTTGTACTTGGAGGAAGCTAAAATTGATACTGACTTTAAAGGGGTGGTTCACCTTTAAGATATCACTTTTATTATGCTATAGAACGCCCAATTCTAAGCAACTTTTCAATTGGTTTTCATTATTGTTTTATAGTTATTTGCCTTTTTCTTCAAATTGGCGTCTCTGACCCCCTTCAAAAAAATAAATGCTCCGTAAGGCTACAAATGTATTGTTTTTGTTACTTTTTATTACTGATCCTTCTATTCAGGCCTCTCCTATTCATATTCCAGTCTATTGCTCAAATCAATGCACAGTTGCTAGGGTAATTTGGACCCTAGTTACCAGATTGCTAAAGATGCAAATTGAAGAGCTGCTGAATAAAAAGCTAAATAATTTAAAAACCACAAATAATAAAAAATGAAAACAAATTGCAAATTGTCTCAGAATATCACTCTTTACATCATACTAACCGTTATCTCAAAGGTGAACAACCCCTTTAAAAGAACACTCATCAAAATATGAATGTGCATGAAAAGTTGATGCTTTTACACTGATATGCCTGCTTTTGTAATGACTGTCCCTTCTCAACTGTCAGTCAGAGTTTCTCATTGCTAACAGACTCCTCCTGCACCAATATGGCAGCCCCCTCATCCCTCAGGATCAAGGGGATCACACGTTGCACAAATACTTTTATGGTAAAATTAAAAATAGCATGCAAAGACAATGTTATGGTGTGAGTGTCTCTTTAAGGCTGATGGCACATGGGGCTAATGTCTGTGTGGCAGGCGCATTTATCAGATTTAGATTTGAAATACAAACTGTCACGTTACAGCATCAAAATACACCATGTGTGCCTGCACCCGGGGCGACTCAATCATTTAGGGTGCTATAGTTTAGGCTGCAGGCTAATGCCAGTGTAGGGGTGTTGATTCTCAGCCTACTCTTTGTTGCAATGGAATGTGTTACTAGGGAAGACTCCAGGTATAGCAACTGTTTCCTGGGCAGCTACATATATCAGCTGTATAGACTGGGCTGCACGGGTATTTTGGGTTTTTTTTGTGACATGTTAGACATGAACTGTAGTTAATTGGGGATAAACTAGGTCAGCTACAGGCAGTCTGAGCCCTTCAAGTGTGAGTTGGACTACAGCTTCCAGCATTGACTGAAAGTTAAGCTGCTGATATTCAGCCACATCTCAAGTGCTGCTGATTGTTGAACTAGAGCTGTACTTGCAGCTGTAGGCTCTGGGCACTTAGCCATGTTCTTATACAAATACACACATACATATATATATATATATATATATATATATATATATATATATATATATATATATTTCCTGGGAATGGCAACTCTGTGGCCCACCCATCATGTCTCCCTTCCTGTCTGTGTAAGTGATGCACCATGAGCTACGTGGCTTCCCATCATTCCATAGAGAGAGCGGACTTGCACCCTCATGTACCCCTCATGTACCCACATCCCTGCTTTCTGCTCAGCACAATCACTCCTGCTAAAATCCCTTTGTCTCCACATTCCTCCCTGATACCCCGTCTCTCAACACCTCCCCCTCGCCTGTGCCTCCCCCCAACTCTGCACACTGAGGGTGCGCACCACCTTTTAGCTGGGAGTCTAATACAAATATTTCCCTGTCGCTGGGGAAGGGCTGAGTGCACATATTTCACTTGGAATCTGATATGTGGGGCCTCGGGGCAAATTCTCTTTAAATTCGCTCTTATCCAGCCCACCCATAGGCCCATGGTCACATGACTGAATCACAAGGACACACAGGCCCATAAATCTTTGGACAGAGACAACTTTTTTCTAATGTTGGTTCTGTACATGACCATAATGAAGTTTAAATGAAACAACTCAGATGCAGTTGAACTGCAGACTTTCCGCTTTAATTCAGTGGGTTGAACAAAAAGATTGTATAAAATGTGAGGAACTAAAGCCTTTTTTTAACACAATCTCTTCATTTCAGGGGCTCACAAGTAATTGGACCATTGAGTCCAAGGCTATTTCATGGGCAGGTGGGGCAATTCCTTGGTTATGTCATTATCAATGAAGCAGATAAAAGCCCTGGAGTTGATTTGAGGGGGGGGGGGTGTATGTGGAACAGACAACATGAGGACAAAGGAGCTCTCCATGCAGGTGAAACAAGTCCTCCTTAAGCTGCAAAAACAGAAAAAACCCATCGGAGACATTGCTACAATATTAGAAGAGGCAAAATCTCCAGTTTGGTACATTGTGAAACAGAAAGAAATCACTGGTGAACTCAGCAACACAAAAAGACCTGGACGTCCATGGAAGACAACAGTGGTGGGTGATCTCAGAATCATTTCCATGGGGAAGAGAAAGCCCTTCACAAGAGCCAAACAAGTGAAGAACAGTCTCCAGGAGGTAGAGTCTCCATATCCAAGTCTACCATAAAGAGAAGACTGTATGAAGTAAATACAGAGGGGGCACTGCAAGGTACAAGCCACTCATAAGCACCAACAATACAAAGGCTACATTGGACTTTGCTAAAATAAACATCTAAAAAAGCCAGCAGAGTTCTGGAAAAACATTCTTTGGACGGATGAAATGCAGATGAAGCTCTAGCAGAATGATGGCAAGAAATAAGTGTGGAGAAGGCTTGGGAAGAGCTGATGATCCAAAGCAAAGCACAGTTGTGTATAAAACATTTGGGGGGCAGTGTGATGGCTTGGGGTGCATGGCTGCCAGTGGCACTGGGACACTAGTCTTTATCCATCATGTGACACAGGACAGAAGCAGACAATTTTTTCAATTATAGGATGCTCTGTTATACAGATAGCTAGAATCTCAGCTGCCATAAAGCAGGACAGGACTGCTGCTTACAATGGGGATCAGATAGGATCTGTGCAGCCACTGGGACAGAATGTTCTGTTATACAGATAGCTAGAATCTCAGCTGCCATAAAGCAGGACAGGACTGCTGCTTACAATGGGGATCAGATAGGATCTGTGCAGCCACTGGGACAGAATGTTCTGTTATACAGATAGCTAGAATCTCAGCTGCCATAAAGCAGGGCAGGACTGCTGCTTACAATGGGGATCAGATAGGATCTGTGCAGCCACTGGGACAGAATGTTCTGTTATACAGATAGCTAGAATCTCAGCTGCCATAAAGCAGGACAGGACTGCTGCTTACAATGGGGATCAGATAGGATCTGTGCAGCCACTGGGACAGAATGTTCTGTTATACAGATAGCTAGAATCTCAGCTGCCATAAAGCAGGGCAGGACTGCTGCTTACAATGGGGATCAGATAGGATCTGTGCAGCCACTGGGACAGAATGTTCTGTTATACAGATAGCTAGAATCTCAGCTGCCATAAAGCAGGACAGGACTGCTGCTTACAATGGGGATCAGATAGGATCTGTGCAGCCACTGGGACAGAATGTTCTGTTATACAGATAGCTAGAATCTCAGCTGCCATAAAGCAGGGCAGGACTGCTGCTTACAATGGGGATCAGATAGGATCTGTGCAGCCACTGGGACAGAATGTTCTGTTATACAGATATATTGGAGATGGTTACAGCAATATCTGCACTTTTTGGACCTGTTCCAGTGTCCCAAGGGTTAACGGTGGTTTTTGAGTGGCCGCTGTGTATGTGAGGCCTGGGAGCTGAGCGGATCTGACCCTGGAAGCTGCTGAGATGCGGCTCACTATAAATAAACATGCAGTTCCATTGCATTCCTCATTCCTCACAAAGCCTGGTGCTGCTGCATTAACTCCTTCACTGCACAGCTGCTACACACTGGCTCTCTCTGCCACAGTATAAAGACTGTGCTTGTTGCTGCAGGTTGGTCAGTGTGTAGGACAGAGCTTTGGTGCTGTGAGAGAAGAGTCCAGTGTGAAGCCTGATTGTGTCTGTGTGGAACGGAAACCCAGCACGGGCCCCCCACCATCTGCCTCTGCTCTTCTTATACACTGATCTGTGGGAGGGGCCAAGCCTGGAACCAGCGAGCTGCATTGTCTGCAGAGCATTGCGGCACAGCCCCTGTCTGTAGTGCAGCACTCTGTGTATCTATATAAAGAATATACAGTAATAAAAACCCAGGGCATATACAGCAAATCTGCAAAACAGCACAAGCACATATGCATGTTTATAGCATATACGTATAGCATTAAATGTGCAGAGTGGCCCCATGCCCCTATATTAGGGATAGCTGCAGAGTAGTAACGTGCCTGTATATAAGGGATATCCTCCACTTGTGATGAAACCATATCAATCCCTAACCCAGGAGGAGGTTCCTGTCTGACCATGGGAAAGAGAACAGCCCAGGAGCAGGAAGTACAGAGAATCAGAGCTCTGTACCTGGGTAAGTACTGGGGGAGATTGGATTCACTTACCCAGGGGGAGGTTCCTGTCTGACCATGGGAAAGAGAACAGCCCAGGAGCAGGAAGTACAGAGAATCAGAGCTCTGTACCTGGGTAAGTACTGGGGGAGATTCACTTACCCAGGGGGAGGTTCCTGTCTGACCATGGGAAAGAGAACAGCCCAGGAGCAGGAAGTACAGAGAATCAGAGCTCTGTACCTGGGTAAGTACTGGGGGAGATTGGATTCACTTACCCAGGGGGAGGTTCCTGTCTGACCATGGGAAAGAGAACAGCCCAGGAGCAGGAAGTACAGAGAATCAGAGCTCTGTACCTGGGGAGATTGGATTCACTTACCCAGGGGGAGGTTCCTGTCTGACCATGGGAAAGAGAACAGCCCAGGAGCAGGAAGTACAGAGAATCAGAGCTCTGTACCTGGGTAAGTACTGGGGGAGATTCACTTACCCAGGGGAGGTTCCTGTCTGACCATGGGAAAGAGAACAGCCCAGGAGCAGGAAGTACAGAGAATCAGAGCTCTGTACCTGGGTAAGTACTGGGGGAGATTGGATTCACTTACCCAGGGGGAGGTTCCTGTCTGACCATGGGAAAGAGAACAGCCCAGGAGCAGGAAGTACAGAGAATCAGAGCTCTGTACCTGGGGAGATTGGATTCACTTACCCAGGGGGAGGTTCCTGTCTGACCATGGGAAAGAGAACAGCCCAGGAGCAGGAAGTACAGAGAATCAGAGCTCTGTACCTGGGGAAGTACTGGGGGAGATTGGATTCACTTACCCAGGGGGAGGTTCCTGTCTGACCATGGGAAAGAGAACAGCCCAGGAGCAGGAAGTACAGAGAATCAGAGCTCTGTACCTGGGTAAGTACTGGGGGAGATTGGATTCACTTACCCAGGGGGAGGTTCCTGTCTGACCATGGGAAAGAGAACAGCCCAGGAGCAGGAAGTACAGAGAATCAGAGCTCTGTACCTGGGTAAGTACTGGGGGAGATTGGATTCACTTACCCAGGGGGAGGTTCCTGTCTGACCATGGGAAAGAGAACAGCCCAGGAGCAGGAAGTACAGAGAATCAGAGCTCTGTACCTGGGTAAGTACTGGGGGAGATTGGATTCACTTACCCAGGGGGAGGTTCCTGTCTGACCATGGGAAAGAGAACAGCCCAGGAGCAGGAAGTACAGAGAATCAGAACTCTGTACCTGGATAAGTACACAGCAGGAGGCTGCAACTGTATTTACTGCACCAGGGACTGGCTCCTAGTTGGGAACATGTATATGGTGCAAGGTTTCACCTTGTGTTTATTTGTCATTAACACTTGACTGGGCAGCAATTCTTGCAGTTATAGTGAATATGTCTACCTGTATATATAAACACTGCAGTATTCTGTTCTCTGTGCAGTGGTTGGTGATCCATTATATTCTATGGCGCTGTTACTATCACTTACCAATAAGTAGCTGTTTAAGTTGTTTCCATGGATACCTGCTGATACTGTATATTTGGAACCCACTGACCCTGTCTTTTTTTTTTCTTCCCAGGATGGCGGAACCTCGCTTTAACAACCCGTATTTTTGGCCTCCACCTCCAACCATGCCCAGCCAGGTAAGTGTATATCCCACACACTGGCTGCAGAAGTAAAGGGAAACCGATAACCCCAAAAATGACTGTGCTATGGTGCTAGTTTCCTGGAGAACCTTAGAGACAACATGGTGATACATGACTGTGTGTGCTACCCTAGTACTGTACTGCAGATACAGACAATTAACTACCTTCCCTCTTTTTCCCTTTATCCTCCTAACCTTCCTTTCTCTGGCCTTGGAACCAATATGCTCTCTGATTACAGTTGAACTCAAAATTATATTATTATTCTTATATTTTAGTAATTGTCAATCACATTAGAACACCATTATCTCCATGACAGTAAATGTTCATTGTAAAGAAAACAGCCCCTTTAATGTTCATGTATATACTGGGGTCTGCCCCCATTTCCTTTAAAGCAACATGGGTTCATTGTTGTTGCGTTTGGCTTCTGTAGAGGGAATGTGAATTTAGAGTGGAATTTGTGCATAATTGTTGGTAGCCGCAGAGTACCTGTAGGGAATTGATGTAGCAGTGTGTGTATAGAGTGCATCCCTCACCTGAACTGAATGTCTTGTGATTCTCTCCCTAATGTGCAAGTGGATGGCAAGATGAGAAGTCTTATTTCTTTATGTGAATGGAAGCTCTTGTCTCCACTCTTGGACTCATTGCCTTCCTCACTGGACTTTTGGGGATCCCACTAACTGCTTGCTTTCTGTTTAGTTGGACAACCTGGTGCTAATCAATAAGATCAAGGAACAGCTGATGGCCGAGAAGATCCGACCTCCTCATTTGCCGCCCACTTCCGTCCCTTCCCAGCAGCCTCTGCTCATTCCCCCATCTCCTGCCGAGAGCAGCCAGTCTGTTATGTCCCTGCAGAAGCTCCAGCAAATCCCCGGGCTGCACCCCCAAGCAGTTCCTCAGCCCGACGTAGCATTGCACGCACGGCCTGCCACCAGCACAGTCACTGGTAATTCCTACTGGGCACTGGGGGGTATGTGTGTGGGGCACAATGGAGTCTGGGAGTGGGACTTGCAGGGATTTAGCAGGATATTGGGGTACGAGGAAACCATTGTGGCCAAAAACAAATCTTGTGCCAGTCATTAGGGACAAGGCGTAACTCACCTATCCTTGACTATCACTCCTCCATATGCCACCAGTAACCTGTGGCTTTCTCTTCTCTCCACAGACTTGCACCTGAACTAGTAGTATTTCTGTATCAGTGGCCAGCTAAATACTATAATGTGTACTAGTAGTGTGCCAGTACACTCATAGTAACTGTATGGTAACATATTATATGTAATTCACTCATAAGCCAGTGTATGAATAGTTAGGCTGTTGCGACTGCTAAAAGGGGAGTCAAAGGCTTCTCCAATGGCTGGAGATTTTTGATAAAAAAGGAGGTACTTTGCGGAATACTTTTTATATAGCGTTTAGGAGATATCAGCTGTAATGTTGGTGGTAGTGCACCCCGGAATCTGGCATTTCCCCAGCACCCTCATACTCTCTGAAGTATATAGAGAAAGCTGCCCCTGTGTGTAGCAGTGCTAACTTGAGGGTGTCTTGAGCCAGCACAGAAGGGGCTCAGAGGAAGGGTTAATGTAGCTGTGTAACATTATTTTGCATTTATAGCTCTTGTTTCCCTTTATTGCCATTTGCTGTGTATGAATATTCTGGGCTCTGACTTTGTGGACTATCTTTTCTCAGCTCACTTCTCTTCTTGCTATTCAGGCTTGGGCCTGTCATCGTCCCGCAGTAATGTCAGCACCTCAGAGTCCAGCACAGGTACGAGCAACGCTACCCCCTCAACTCCCACCTCCAGCAGCCAGACCAGACTCATCGCTACATCACCCACACTCATCTCAGGGATCACAAGTGCCCCCACTCTGGACTCCATTAAGACCATCCAGGGACACAGCCTCTTGGGACCCACAAAGCCTGAGAGGGGGCGCAAGAAAATCAAAGCAGAGCACCCACCAGGGCACCCTGTTCTTGTCGTCCCGTACCCCATCCTGGCCTCCGGAGATATTGGGAAAGAAGGAAAAACTTACAGGTTTGAGAGAGACAATGATAGTGAACTAAAATGTTTAGATCTCATACTTTAATCTGTTGTAGACAGGTCTGGACTGGGAGTCAAAATAGACACTGGCATTCCAAATACACAGAGGCCTAAACAGTCCCCCACCAGCCCAATATACAGTGACAATTGCTAGAATCCACAATTGCCAGTCTGGGCCTGCCTGTAGTAGTATTAGTTATGTCTGGCTCTTTAATTAACTCTGTGACCCTGTGATTTCAGAGCCTTTTGGGTAACTGCTATGCAATATGTTGGCGCTATATAAATAAATGGTAATAATAATAACTGGATTCCAGATACAAGATCCCATGTACTGCTATGGGTTATGCCCAGCTCTATATTCAGCAATACATGGTTAGGTGCATGTGCTAAAAGCTTTTAATACAAACTATTTTCTTTTTTTTTAATGTAGGTGCAAAGTCTGCCCTTTGACCTTCTTCACCAAATCAGAAATGCAGATCCATTCGAAATCCCATACGGAGGCCAAACCCCACAAGTGCCCGCATTGTTCCAAATCCTTTGCCAATGCTTCCTACCTAGCTCAACATTTGCGAATCCACCTCGGCGTCAAGCCTTATCACTGTTCCTACTGTGAGAAATCCTTCCGCCAGCTCTCTCATCTTCAGCAGCACACCAGGTACAGTGGCGCAGAATGTGGGCCTCTAGCTGCCCGCTTACTTAGAATATTTCATTTATGCCATGGCACTGCCATACATAGAACTTGTACTGGAACATGTTCTTAGTAGAAGTGAGGGAACACTAAGAAGGTTGACATGAATACACAGACGAGGATAATGGGATTCTCAGGCACAGGAAACACTAATGTAAATGTCACACAATATATCAGTAGTGGGTATGGTATCGCTTGCCCAGTTATGCAACTACAACCTCACCCTGGGTAAAGAGTCCAATCTGTTACAGAGTTCTGGTTGTCTGAACCTCCTGCTTCTGGGCTGCTCTCTTTCCTACAATGATAAACCTCCCAGTTGTTAAGTTAATCCAATCCTGCCAAACCTGGTTAATCAAACAGTCCAGGAGCAGAAACTAATCAGAACTCCCAACTCACTTGAGGGAGATTGTGTCAGACCGTTAAAAAGAAAGCTTTGCAGGTCTAATGACCGTTTATGCAAATAGTTAATTTCTATTTACTTTATGTGGACGGCCCTACCTGTCCGTGCAGGACGCCTGGGGTTAATGTTCTCCCTTCTGGAGGCAGGAAAAACCTAATCTTGCTTTTCAGCTCCTCCTCTTCCTGGTCTCCACTTCCTCTCATCAGTTTTTTGTTTATCCTGCTCTGGGGCGGACATACATTCCTCCTCCAATTTTTTTTTTTGTACAGATGAAGAACAAAGGTTTTAGAGTGCTCCTTCTCAGTAGAGCCCCTTGTGTGCTCTTGTGGGTTGAACCCAGAACGGAGATACTCCAGGCGAGCTCCAGGGTTAAGCCCTTTTCAGATACAGAGTGCTTCCCTAGTAAGTATGAGAATTTTCATGCATTGAACCCCTTTTTTGGTTGCGCTTCTCAATGTGAGCCCCAATATTACATGTGTGCTCCGGTAAATTGAGCCTCATTGTGGTTTGCTCTGAGCCGTGACCTTTTTTTAAAAAAAATTTACCGGCCAGTGATGGGGGGCGGTAACGCCGTGGCGTAAAAAGGGGCGGGCCATGGGTAAATGGGCGGGTTGTGCTGTAAAAAGGGGCGGTGTAGTGTGATGCAAAAGGGGGCGGGGCCCATCGCAAGAGGGGCAGAAGATGAAGGAGGGGTAAGTTTCTGCCGGAGGGCCAAGGGCTTTTGTTATAGGTATTACAAATTACCGGCAGCTACATTGGCAGTAAATTTGTAATACCGGCCCCGGCCCTGGCAGGTATTTTACCGGCTAGGCCGGTAAAATACCGGCCGGGTGGCAACCCTAGCCGTGACCCCTGTACAGCTGACCCCAGCCTGCGCTCCCACAGTATAAGCCCCTTACGATGCTGGGCTATCTGCTCAGCAACCAGGATTGCTTCTGACAAATTTCAAACTCAGACTCCTATTTTCAAAGCAGATAAAGTTCTGGGCAACAGATGCAAAAAATCCAGATGGTTTCTCACAAGCAAAGGTATTACCAAAGCTATTTCTGATGAATGGGCAGAACCGGATGAAAGAGCGACAATTTCTCAAAAATGTTTCAACAAATTTCCAGTTGCGTAAGATCTAAAGAACATATGGGAGAAGTCTCCAAAAGTTGACTCGGCAATAGTCAGATTGTCAAAAAATACCACCTTACCAACGGAGGATGTGGGTTCTTTTAAGCACCCCATGGATAAAAAGATGGATTCGGCCCTAAAAAGGGGATTCTTACATACAACAGCCATCTTTTGTCCGGCATCAGCAGCACTTTCAGTGGCCAAGACGGCACATACTGGTGCCAGGACTTAATGAAAAAGAATCCATCCACATTGGATTTAGATAAAATAAGCACAGCCTTCTCCTTTCTCAGTGACGCCCCCATTGAGATTGCCAAGTTCGCAGCTAAAGCTTTTTCCTCCTCAATAACTGCTAGCCGACCACTGCTAGGTGGTTAAGGCAGAGGATGCAGCATCCAAACACAAGCTGACATTCATAAAGTTCGAAGGATCCTACCTGTTTGGTTCAAAAATATTATTTCTGAAGTGACGGGTGGAAAAGCGGAATTCCTACCTCAAGGCCGCAGAAACAAGAGAGAATTTCATAAACAAAATTATCATCACAGGTCCTGGAACTCATCACAGAGATTATCCTTCAGACACGGCCACCTACCTCTCAATCATCAAACAAGAGATTTAAACCCTGGCAAGCACAACCCAGAGCAAACAAACGGTCGGATCCGGTTAAGACTCAGGATTCCTGACTCCAACACAAAACTTCAACTACCATCCCAGTCGGAGGTTGCCTTCAAAAATTTCATTCCAAATGGGAACATTCAATCTGCGCCCAATGGGTACTTCAGATAATATCATAAGGCTACAAAATTCCTTTTCAAAAAATTCCACAAAATCGCTTTGTGCCCTTTTCTGTCTCAACAGACCCAAAGAGAGCAGCAGCCTTACATGACATCATACAAGAAACTGCTTCAAAAACAAGTAATAGTCACAGTTCCATTACAACAACAATACCAAGGCTATTACTCAAATCTTTTCAACTCAACCTTCACACACTCAATAAGCACATGAGGTATCAGAAATTCGAGATGGAATCCATTCGATCCATCACAGCATCTATCTCTCCAGGAGCGTTTATGTCCAAGATAGATCTTTAGGACGCATACCTTCACATCCCAATTCATGGGGATCACCAGAGATATTTAAGGTTCATGATTCAGGGGCAGCATTTTCAATTTCTGGCAATGCCTTTTAGACTGACTTCAGCACCTTGAATCTTCTCAAAGGTATTGGGGGCATTGGCAGCCAATATCAGAGCAGCAGGCTGCCACATTTTCCCTTACCTGGACGACATACTGATCTATGCAACATCTCAACAGCAAGCCCAGATCTTGACACAAAACTGCATTCTCACGTTATCTAAACACGGTTGGATAATCGATTACAAGTAGAGCATCATTAAGCGCGCTTGCCATGTACTTGGGCATGGACATCGACTCCATTTCTCAAAAGATAACCTTACCTCAAGACAAATTTCTAAAACTTTCTTCCTCAATTCAGGAACTACTTTCCACGACAGCGCCACCAGCAGACGACTTCCTGAGGACTCTAGGTCTTATAGCGTCTTCCATCAAAGCAGTTCCATATGCTCATTTTCACATACGACCCCTTCAGAACCATTTATTTCAGACGGTGGAACAAGGACCATCAGGACCTGTCACAGATCATAACCCCTCCAACACACGTCAACCTATGTTTGCTACTACCAGCTAATGTCGGGATGGGAGGCAAACTGGCAATGCTGATCTGGTCAATACATGGTCAATGGAAGAGAAGAAACTTCACATAAATATCTAGAGATCCAGGCAATTTTCAGTGCACTCATATGTTGGCAACTTCTCCTTCAACATTTGCATGTCTGTATTCAGGCAGACAACAGGACAGCAATGGCCTATGTCAACAGGCAATGCAGTACAAAAAGCAAGAAGGCCATGTCCGAGATTAAGATCCTATCCTGGGTAGAAACTCACACGGTTCACTTATCGGCAGTCTATATTCCAGGGATACAGAACTGGCAAGAGGACTTCCTCAGCAGGAATACAATTGATCCGGGGGAATGGATATTGCACAAGAAGGTTTTTCAATTACTAGTAAACAAATGGGGCCAATCATGTGTGGACGTCATGGCGTCCAGATTCAACACTCAATGCCAACGATTTTTCTCCAGGGCCCTGGATCCTCTAGCAGAAGATGTAGACGCCTTAACTACACGTTGGGCATTCCGTCTAGCGTATGCAATCTGTCCTATACCAATGATTCCCAGACTGCTATCGAAGATATGCAGAGAAACGGTTCCCACGAGAACTCGGCTTGCGAATATTGTGAGTATGACAGTGGGCAAGCCACTCAAGTTACCTCTCGGACCAGACCTATTACTCCAAGGGCCCATTTGGTTTCTGGACAATCACAAGTTACATCTCACTGCATGGCTATTGAATCCCAGGTTTTAAAATGTTTTTCGCAGTCAGTCATACAAACTCTCATGGCAGCCCGTAGAACAACAGTAGTTCAGGCCACAGAATTTGGTGTATCTTCTTTTGATGGTGCACAATAAGGAAACATGGAAATCATTTTCCCCGCCTTAAATCCTGCAGTAACTCCAAGATGGAGCAGATAAAAGTCTGTGCGTCTCCACTAGCCGCCCTATTCCATCTGCAATGGGCCACACTTCCTGAATTCAAATTTTTCTTTCAGGCCATGTTAAGACTTCATCCTCCTATACGAGATCCCACACCTCCGTGGGACCTCAATCTAGTCCTACACTGCCTTCAGCAGCATCCTTTTGAACCACTTGAATCCTTGGATCTAAAATTACTTACTATGAAAACAGTTTTTCTTCTGGCTATATGCTCAGCAAAGAGGGTGTCGGATATAGCTGCCCTCTCCTGTATGTCTCCGTGGTTAGTTTTTCACGCAGACAAGCCCAAGAAATTATTATTCCAGCATTCAGCAAAGATTACTTCACTTGAAGAAGACTCCAATCTTCTGACAATTGATCCAGTCAGGGCACTGCAAAAATATGTCCACAGGACCAAGTCAAGTATGAAGTCCGGTGCAGTCGTGGGTTTTTTCAACAATTAGTTACATAGTTAAATTGGGTTGAAAAAAGACAAAGTCCATCAAGTTCAACCCCTCCAAATGAAAACCCAGCATCCATACACACACCCCTCCCTGCTTTTAATTAAAATTCTATATACCCATACCTATATTAACTATAGAGTTTAGTATCACAATAGCCTTTAATATTATGTCTGTCCAAAAAATCATCCAAGCCATTCTTATAGGCATTAACTGAATCAGCATCACAACATCACCCGGCAGTGCATTCCACAACCTCACTGTCCTGACTGTGAAGAACCCTCTACGTTGCTTCAAATGAAAGTTCTTTTCCTCTAGTCTAAAGGGGTGGCCTCTGGTACGTGATCCACTTTATGGGTAAAAAGGTCCCCTGCGATTTGTCTATAATGTCCTCTAATGTACTTGTAAAGTCTAATCATGTCCCCTCGCAAGCGCCTTTTTTCCAGAGAAAACAACCCCAACCTTGACAGTCTACCCTCATAATTTAACTCTTCCCTCCCTCTAACCAGTTTAGTTGCACTTAGTCTCTGCACTCTCTCCAGCTCATTTATATCCCTCTTAAGGACTGGAGTCCAAAACTGCCCCCATACTCCAGATGAGGCCTCACCAGGGACCTATAAAGAGACACAATTATGTTTCATCCCTTGAGTTAATGCCCTTTTTTATGCAAGACAGAACTTTATTTGCTTTAGTAGCCACAGAATGACACTGCCCAGAATTAGACAACGTGTTATCTACAAAGACCCCAAGATCCTTCTCATTTAAGGAAACTCCCAACACACTGCCATTTAGTGTAGAACTTGCATTTATATTATTTTTGCCAAAGTGCATAACCTGCATTTATCAACATTGAACCTCATTTTCCAGTTTGCTGCCCAGTTTTCCAGTTTAGACAAATCACTGTGCAAATTGGTAGCATCCTGCATGGAACCTATAGTTCTGCACAATTTAGTCTCATCTGCACAAATAGAAACAGTACTTTCAATGGCCACCTCCAGGTCATTAATAAACAAGTTGAAAAGCAAGGGACCTAGTACAGAGCCCTGCGGTACTCCACTAACAACACTGGTCCAATTAGAAAATGTTCCATTTAGCACCACTCTTTGTAGTCTATCTTTTAGCCAGTTCTCTATCCAGGTACAAATACTATGTTCCAGGCCAACATTCCTTCATTTAACCAGTAACCTTCTGTGTGGCACTGTATCAAATGCTTTAGCAAAGTCTAAGTAAATCACATCCACTGCCATCCCAGAATCGAGGTCTCTACTTACATTCTCGTAAAAAGAAATTAAGTTAGTCTGGCAAGATCTATTACACATAAAACCATGCTGGAACACACTCATAGTATTGTGATTTGCTATGAAGTCCAGTATCTTATCCTTTATTAACCCTTCGAAAAGCTTTCCTACCACTGACGTCAGACTAACTGGCCTATAGTTTTGAGGCTGAGAACGGGATTCTTTTTTGAATAGAGGCACCACATTAGCAATTCGCCAGTCTCTCGGCACAATGCCAGATCTCAATGAATCCTGAAAAATTAAGTAAAGAGGTTTGGCAATCACAGAGCTAAGCTCGCTAATTACCCTGGGATGAATACCATCTGGCCCTGGGCCTTTGTTAATCTTAACCTGTTCAAGTCTCTTTTGAATTTCTTCATGTGTGAACCATGCATCATTAGTTGTATTACTAGAATTGGGAGTGTTAAGAAGGAAACCTTCACTTACTGGTTCTTCATTTGTGTAAACAGATGAAAAATACGAGTTCAGAATCTGCGCTTTTATTTTGTTTTCATCAACCAGCTGACCCCCCTCTGATAGTAAGGGTCCCACCCCTTCCTGCTTCATTTTTTTACTATTGACATATTTAAAAAATAATTTTGGATTTTTTTACTGCTTGCTGCAATATCCTTTTCTATAGCAATTTTAGCTTGCCTTATAGCTTCTTTGCATGATTTATTGGCCTCCTTGTACCTTATAAATGTTTCGGCTGTACCAGCTAACTTGAAAGCCTTAAAAGCACTTCTTTTCTTACCCACCTCAACACCAACGCTTCTATTGCAATGTATCTCCAGAGAACATTTGCAGCGCAGCACTTGGACTTCTCTACACACTTTTTACAGATTAAATTTGCAGCATAGAAACAACTCAAATTTTGGCAGAGTGGTGCTGCAAGCAGCAAATACAGTTTAAATCAGTTCAGTTTTCTGTGAATAGTTTTTCCCTCCCTTTTTTGGGCGGCTTAGGGACATCCCCAGACGTCCTGCACTGACAGGTAGGGCCGTTCGCATAAAGGAGATTTTCTTACTGGTAAATCCCTTACTGCCCGTACTGTCATTGCAGCATCCCACCCATTTTTGAGGATACTGCGTATATCGTACCTTAGTCAAAAGATATCAGATCTCCGCTCGCAGACTTTATAACAAACTGATGAGAGGAAGTGGAGACTAGGAAGAGGAGGATCTGAAAAACAAGATTATGTTTGTCCTGCCTCCAGAAGGGAGAACATTAACCCCAGCCGTCCTGCACTGACAGTACGGGCCTATGCAAAAGGGATTTACCGGTAAGAAAATCTCATTTTCTCACCTTTCTCCCTGTTCCTGCATTGGGCAGTTAATTTACAGAATGAAAATGAGTTCTGTATAATGAGCCTTCCTTCCCCAATGTGTTGTAAATGAACATGAGATCTTTATACAGGGGGTTGCACAGGGACGCAGACTGTGACTAGAAATATATAATATATCAATGAAGTGCCAAAGACATTAAAATGCTTTCTGCTTTACTTTAAAGGATCCACACAGGTGACCGACCATACAAGTGCCCGCAGCCTGGCTGTGAGAAGGCTTTCACTCAACTCTCCAACCTGCAGGTCAGTCTTATCACACGAGGAAACCCTGCAAATCCAGCACTTCTACTTACTGTCCAGCAAGGGAAACAATATGGCAGCTTCCTCCCACATTTATAGATACAAATATATAGGGAATGGGGTAACTGTGCCATCAGTGAGTACTGCCTGAGTAAGGGAGATCTTTACCCTTAGCATGAGAGAATCGTTTCCATATTGTAACATTATGTTCCTGTAGTAACCAAGAGTGCAGGGTGTGGTTCTTTTGAATATTATTATTTTCTGTCTGACTTTTTCATATGTTTTAGAGGAAAATCAGGGCATTTTGAACTTTTGATTTTCACAGAGTTTCAGAGAGAGCTCCAGGGTCGGACTGGGCCGGTGGGGTACCGGGAAAAAACCCGGTGGGCCCCCTGGCTCTTGTAGGCCCCGCCGGGCCCAGGTTCGCACCCACATGTGGCTTTTAATGCCGCGACCCCCTTTGTTGGAGGTTGCGGAAGAAAACAGTGTGCGTATGCGCACAGATGCGGCCCTGCGCGCATGCACACAGGCGCAGCACCGCGAGCAGAAGCACCACACATGCCGGCACTGCAGGGGGGTCCGGAGCAGTCCGACACTGGAGAGCTCTGTGATTTGCTATTGAGCTGTAACTGTTTTATGTTCTTTCTGCTCAGTCTCACCAGCGACAACACAACAAGGATAAACCCTATAAATGTCCCAACTGCTACCGGGCCTACACTGACTCCGCCTCCCTGCAGATCCACCTCTCTGCCCATGCGATCAAGCACGCCAAGGCCTACTGCTGCAGCATGTGTGGGAGGGCTTACACCTCTGTGAGTATGGCAGCTCCTTGTGTCATTTGACTACATTTTGTTATCTGCTATTTGGGAATCGTCCTGTTCCTGTGCTCTATTTCAGCTGCTGTTATTTTCCCTTCTACATACCGATAGCTAACTCTGATCCTCCCCTTTAAGCCAGCAGCCAGTCGGGATCCTCCCTTTTAAGCCGGCAGCCAGTCTGGATCCTCCCTTTTAAGCCAGCAGCCAGTCGGGATCCGCCTCTTTAATCCTGCAGCCAGTCGGCATCCTCCCTTTTAAGCCAGTAGCCAGTTGGGATCCTCCCCTTTAAGCCAGCAGCCAGTTAGAAGGCCTCTCTCACACATGATCTATAAAGTTTGTATGTTAAAGCCTTTCTCACATACATTAGTGTATTTTAGTACAGTGTGCCTCAGTAGGGTGCTGGCCAGTGCATGGGTGGGTTGTGGAAAGTCTGTAAGATTCATGTAGATTGTTCTGTGCATAAGTGTCAGGCCATGGATGTGAGTAGAAGGCCCATGTAATACTGACTTCCCTCTATGTGTTTGTGTCACTCGCAGGAGACGTACCTGATGAAGCACATGTCCAAGCATACAGTAGTGGAGCACCTGGTTAACCACCATTCCCCACAGAGGAACGAGTCTCCGGGGATTCCAGTCCGAATTTCTCTCATTTAAAAAACATTTACACAAACGTAAGGCTGCTGTAGCCATTCGCTCGCTCTTCAAGCCTCCTTCATACGCAATATTTCCAGATACAGTCAACCAGACAAAGGGGATGGCTACACCAAGAGCAGCCGGACCGCCAGTTCCCACATAAACCACCGCTCGGTCTAGTGATGGAGCTGTAACAAATATGCAGGTTTTGGAACCTTCAGCATCCAATCAATATGTTCATCTCTTGGGCACAGACATGTTGGGCAGTACTGGTTCTGTTAGTTTATATGGTGTGATCGATCCCATGTTACATCCCTTTACATTGCCACCCCAGGATATTTTTTGGAGGGTCTCTTTGCCTTTGGGATTACAAGTATTTCATTTTGTACGCTTGTGGAACATGCAAGCTTTCAATTGGACGTCACTTGGAGTACAGAAACTTCTGATTGGCTTACTTCTGAGGCATGGTGACTTCAGTCTGGCTGTGTATGAAATTGTCCGTGGGTCACTGCCTTCGGGAGCGGGTCTGTCCGTAACTTTGGCCAATCCATTTAAGTGATGCCAAATTCCCAGCCGAGCACTTTGAATCTTTCACCTTTTTATATTGGTTTATTTTTTCCCTGACATTTTTTTATCCTCCATTTTTTTTACATAGAAGAAAACAATAAAAAAAAATCCTATTTATTGGCCAAGAACTTGGTGCTGCTAAGCGGGAAGATTACAGGAAGGACAGAGAGGACATGAGTTGAGCAGAGGAATGGACTTATAGGGTTCCGTGTGGTGGGGCCCTTCATGTTTAGCTCCCTCGGTCTAGTTCTTCCTCAACTGAAAGGGCCAAGCAATGGGTTTGGATATTGGCCTGCCAATTAGTGTCTATCCTCATTAGTATTAACGAGTTTCACTGCTGGGAGCATGGTGGGAAGCACTGCTAGAGAGAAACGTGACCAAATGATTGATTGGGCAGCGGTGACATTCTTTCTTCATCTAAACCCCCCACATCTTACTGTCTCGTAATCACAATTAGCACTTAAAGAGACAATAGATATTTGCACACAGATATGGTTGGGTATGGTTTGATGGATGTATACATTCAGTCTGCTGCTGCTGCTGGCTAGCACTACCCATTGAGTTTGGCTATTTCTATGTCATTAAAACTCTAGCCAAAGGAAGATGCTTCTAGTAATGCTGGTTCCCAATCAGAAGGAGGGCAGGGGCTTCTATTTCCCTGGCCTATTGAGTCAGGGTTAGACAGCAGCAAGCATAGTGTTTCTGTGTCACTGCCAGATGCTCCGCATACTCCCCCACTTTAGCATTGCCCCCTAATCCAGCTATCTGCAAGAGATACACTATTTTTGAAACAAAGATTTTGATACATTATTTAGACCATTCCCACCAGGACTTTCTTGGGTGGGGTGGGCTTCATTTAGGTGGTGCTTTTTCCAAAACTATTTTTACAGACGAAATGTGCAGACTTGGCTTTGAATCTCCGGGTTGTTTGTGCAGGGAAGAGGGCAGCAATTAAAGGGGACCTGTTCAGGGTGGGTTGCAGCTAAATGGGTTCTGCTGCATGGAATCTGTGTAATCCCCTTAATGCTTTCAGCTTCCCGGCCTCTTTATCTGTAGTGCAGAAACATATATATATATATATATATATATATATATATATATATATATATATATATATATATATATATATAATCATTGGATAAGGACCCGCACTCCGATATTTCGTGAAAAAAGATTTTTTTATTATTTTAACTTGTGCATCCAACGTTTCGGCCCATGCCTGGCATGGGCCGAAACGTTGGATGCACAAGTTAAAATAATAAAAAAATCTTTTTTCACGAAATATCGGAGTGCGGGTCCTTATCCAATGATTGTATGCTGAAGCTTTGACCCAGCACCCACAGTATCTTCAAGACTGGATCTGAGTGCAAGCGTTTTTATATATATATATATATATATATATATATATATATATATATATATATATATATATATATATATATATATATATATATATATATATATATATTAATGAAAATGTATCTATTGTATAATGTAAGGATAATATAAGTTACCAAGGAGGGTGCTGAGCATATAAAGGTACAAGGCACTGATTATAACTGATGAGATCACTAAGCACCGTTTATATAGATATTCATGGCTCCTGTGTCTGTGTGTATATATATATATATATATATGTATATATATATTACCCATGATGCATCCTGTAGAAGCTGTCCCCTACATTTCAAGGGGTCATAAAGTGAGTTATTTAGCCCCACAGCCATGTGGCTGGCTTATGAGCTGTTGCCTGGAATGATTATTACCCATATTAGACCTATGCCAGTCATGATGTGTGCCCTTTGCTGTTATAGTTCAGACTTGGAAACTTCCATGGCAAGGGCCCCCTTTCTTATAAATGGGCATAAACCATGTAAAAGGCACTTACAGGGATACGATCGGCCAGACAATACCTTGCAGAATAGTGTATCCAGTGGTGAAATCTGCACGTTTGCATGGAGGAGTGTTGCTCACATTGCTGTCACCTCTCATACAAACAGCAGCCCCGTCTCACTTTATGGCAGGAATTCATTATCTGTAGCGTTCTATTAGACCAGTGATCCCCAACCAGTAGCGCGCGAGTAACATGTAATTCACTAACCCATTGGATGTTGCTCCCAGTGGTCTCAAAGCAGGTGCAAATTTTTGAATTGCAGGCTTGGAGGCAAGTTTTGGTTGTATAAAGACCAAACAGAGTCTCCTGTAGGCTATCAGTCCATATAGGGACTACCAAACAGCCAATCACAGTCCTTATTTGACATCCCCATGGACTTTTTCATGCTTGTGTTGCTCTCCAACTCTTTTTTACATTTAAATGTGGCTCACCAGTAAAAAAGGTTGGGGACCCTTGTGCCCTCAGGATAGAGACATTGGGCAGCATCAGTTAACCCAATATATATATATATATATAATATCAAAACAGGGGGCTTGTGGGAGCACTCTAAAGGCTTTAAAGTATATATATAAGTATAATAAATGCTATTGCATATGTACCCAAAACAGGGGTTATTTTGTTACAAAGTTATGATCATAAAATTGATAAGCCACCATACCACGTCAAGGTAAACCCCGAATGGCGGTCCCTAACTTGTTTTATATTTTATGTGCATTTTAGCATTACCTGTAATCAATGTCCGTTGAACGCTGTTTTTTCACTGAAGGCTAAATCCTCCCCAGCCAGCAATCAGGCTTTTAAAGGAGAGATATTCCCAAAACAAACGCCCAATTTTAAAAGCATAGGATCACCACTCGTTTAAAGGGGGGGTATGGGGTGCTACAACCACTGAAGCTATGCCACAGCTCCTGGCTAAATATACAATATCAAAACAGGGGGGTTGTGGGAGCACTCTAAAGGCTTTAAAGTATTCGGGGTTTACCTTGACGTGGTATGGTGGCTTATCAATTTTATGATCATAACTTTGTAACAAAATAACCCCTGTTTTGGGTACATATGCAATAGCATTTATTATACTTATATATACTTTAAAGCCTTTAGAGTGCTCCCACAACCCCCCTGTTTTGATATTGTGTGTATATATATATATATATATATATATATATATATATATATATATATATATATATATATATATATATATATATATATATATATATATATATATATATATATATATATATATATATATATATATATATATATATATATACACACACACATATACACACACAAACACTTGTGCTTTTACAGACTGCTGCCTGTAAGTGGAGGATTTAAGTGGTAGAGTGTGACAGATAAAATAATTTGTAATTCAGGGGTAACTGGGGGTGACCAGTATCCCTTTTATTGCTCACTGGAATGGCAGGGAAGGCATTAAGGCTGAATAGGACATGTGATTTTCATACAGAGATATTATTGGTCCCTGCTGAAAGACTTGTAGCCTATAGGACACTTTGATGCCCACATAAGACCTTATAGGCCAGTCTATAGGGGATTGCTTGCTGCCATCTCACCTCCAGGGCTTACTCTCTATCACCCACAGTCCATGTGATTGGCTGGAAAGAAGACAAAGCAGTTACACCCCCACCACTCATAGTGCCAAGTTTAACCATGTGGTTTAAGACCCACCCCTGGTATGTGATAATTAGATGAATGAGCTCTGGGAGACTGATGGAGCTAGCATATAGCACTTATTACTCATATATCCATATATATACACTGCCTCTCTTCTCTGCTCTCATGTGCTAATGGTATTATTGTCTGCCCCAGAACTGCACTGGCCTCTTAGAAATCCCCCCTTCCCTACTATTTGTTTCTTTCTCTATATTTATTTAGATGTTGCATTGAGGCACCATTGGTTTTTAGTTGTGGGCCCATCCAGACAGTCCAAAGAGTGGCCCTGAGAATTGTGGGGGGCACCCTGTGTTGCCCCACGACAGGTGGTTCTGTTGGATTTGCCTCCTTGCAACGCTGGTGAGAGGCAGTACTGCAAGTGCTAGGAATCGGCCCTAAGAGAGCAACTGCCAGGCAATGGGGGGGTACAGCTTGAGCCAGGCAGTTGCTCTGCTATAAGATTGACAATCACTTGTTGGTACTTGCCCTCATAAATTCTTTTTAACCCAGGCTGCGCCCATATCTCTGCTGTCCTTAGTAATCAAAATTTGGGATGTTTTTAAAGGGGAAGTGCACCTTATCTTGTAAATGCAGCTGTAAGAAACAAGTACAAAGGATTTCAGCTCTTCAGTTTGTTGTGCTGCTTTCTGGCCCTGCCTCCCCCCCCCCCAAACAAAAAAAAAAATTTAGGGAACACATGGACAGGTTGCTGGAGCGGTCACACTAGCGGCCATGCTGAATTTAGGGTGACATAACCAGATCCTTTCCATTGATTTAATACTACAAAGCTTGTATCACTCTCTCATTTCTTTGTTACCTTAAAGGAACAGTTCAGTGTAAAAATAAAAACTGGGTAAATAAATAGACTGTGCTTAGTAAAAAATGTATCTAATATAGTTAGTTAGCCAAAAATGTAATGTATAAAGGCTGGAGTGACTATAAGGGGGGCCACATGGGACATAACTGTTCAGTGAGTTTGTAATTGATCCTCAGTATTCAGCTCAGATTCAAACGCAACATTTATGTCCTATGTGACCCCCCACTCAAGTAACATAGAAAGTTAGGTTGAAAAAAAAACATGTCCATCAAGTTCAACCTTTTAACCTGCCTAACTGCCAGTTGATCCAGAGAAAGGCAAAAAAAACCCATCTGAAGTCTCTCCGATTTGCCTCAGAGGGGGAAAAAATTCCTTCCTGACTCCAAAATGCCAATGGGACCAGTCCCTGGATCAACTTGTACTATGAGCTCTCTCCCATATCCCTGTATTCCCTCACTTGCTAAACACCATCCAACCCCTTCTTATACCTATCTAATGTATCAGCCTGTACCCCTGATTCACTTCCCAGCTCTCCCTGTAACACCCCTTTCCCTCCTCTAATCTCATTGGCTCCCTCCTGTCTGCTGGGAGGAGCTACTGGTGAATAAAGCATCCGACCCTTCCTTGTACCTATCTAATGTATCAGCCTGTACCCCTGATTCACTTCCCAGCTCTTCCTGTAACACCCCTTTCCCTCCTCTAATCTCATTGGCTCCCTCCTGTCTGCTGGGAGGAGCTACTGGTGAATAAAGCATCCGACCCTTCCTTGTACCTATCTAATGTATCAGCCTGTACCCTGATTCACTTCCCAGCTCTCCCTGTAACACCCCTTTCCCTCCTCTAATCTAATTGGCTCCCTCCTGTCTGCTGGGAGGAGCTACTGTGAATAAAGCATCCGACCCTTCCTTATACCTATCTAATGTATCAGCCTGTACCACTTATTCAGGGAGACAATTCCACATCTTCACAGCTCTCACTGTAACAAACCCCTTCCCAATATTTAGCTGCAACCCTTTCCTTTAAACTCATTGGCTCCGTCCAGTCTGCTTTGAGGAGCTACTGGTAAATAAATCATTAGAGAGATTATTATATGATCCCCTTATATATTTATACATCGTTATCATATCACCCCTTAAGCGCCTCTTCTCCAGAGTGAACATCCCCAATTTGGCCAGTCTTTCCTCATAGCTAAGATTTTCCCTTTACCAGCTTAGTTGCCCTTCTCTGTCCCCTCTCTAATACAATAATGTCCTGTTTGAGTGATGGAGACCAAAACTGTAGGGCATATTCTAGATGGGGCCTTACCAGTGCTCTATACAGTGGGACCCCCTCCTCCCGTGACTCTCTGCCCCATTTAATACAAGTCAAGCCCTTATTTGCCCTTGATGCTGCTGACTGGCATTACTTGCTACAGACAAGTTTATTATCTACAAGGACTCCAAGCTCCGTCTCCATTATGGATTTGCCTAGTGCAGTCCCATTAAGGGTATAAGTGGATATTGTTACATCCCAGGTGCAGGACTTTACATTTATCAACATTGAATCTCATTTGCCACTTAGCTGCCCAGATTGCCAGTTAGTCAAGATCCTGTTGCAAGTGCCACATCCTGGATGGAATTAATTGGGCTGATAGTTTTGTCTCATCTGCAAACACTGATACATTACTTACAACACCCTCCCCTAAGTCATTAATGAACAAGTTAAATAAAAGTGGCCCCAATACTGAGCCCTGGGGGACCCCACTAAGAACCTTACTCCAAGTAGAGAAAGTCCCATTAACAACCACCCTCTGTACCCGATCCTGTAGCCAGTTTCCTATCCATGTGCAAACGACTTCATTAAGCCCAACAGACCTTAGTTTAGAAAGCAGTCGTTTGTGGGGCACAGTATCAAACGCTTTGGCAAAATCCAAATAGATCACATTTACTGCCCCCCCCCCACTGTCCAGAATCTTACTTACCTCATCATAAAAAGCAATTAAATTTGTCTCACGTGACCCATCTTTCATAATGCCATTTACTAGGACAAAATTTTGAATGTGATCCCTTAACAAGCCTTCAAATAATTTGCCCACCACAGATGTCAGACTTACTGGCCTTTAATTGCCAGGCTGAGATCGTAATCCCTTTTTAAATATTGGAATGACATCATTACTGCCTGGTAATCAGTGGAAAGCAAGAGAGCTGAAAAGCAGGAAGTAGTGTTCTGGCTATTATGTTACACATCCACTCACTCCAGCCTTTATACATTACATTTTACTAACTATATTATAAACGTTATTTATTTTGCACAGCCTATCGATTTATCCAGTTTTTACTTTTATACTGAACTGTTCCTTTAAGCAGTGAAACCCCTGGGCCCTGGCACTGCATATTGCTGGGTTGGGTTTTGTTACCCAACAGTTGTGTTATTGTGGCACTTATTTCTCATTCAAGCATAACACTGCATTCATTTGCAAGGTCACTAGGACCCACATATGTAGCCTGGTCCTTGTCCAGAACCCCCGCACCACTGAAAAATCCAACGGTCTGCCAGCACCAAACTCTTATTTTTCTACACATTTTAAGCCTTAACTCTTCTGGTTATTTCCCTGCTCTTCCTTCCCGATAGTGTTTATTTCTGCTGTTTGGACTGCCCCCCTCCCCGCTTCTACCATGTTGTTGTGGGGGTAATACAGAGACTGTACCCCCTTGGCATGTTGATACGATGTAAATAATAGGCCTTTTCTACGTGAGATCCAAGCCCCATACTGTATTTAGCAGCTCATGAAATGGAACTGGACTTTGGGAATAGGTCAAGGCTCAGATATCACTTTGCATTATGTATAAAAAAAACAAATATTGGGGGGGGAGTTTAAAAGTTGCTATTTGTATCTGTTGTGAAAATAAACCTGTAAATGCAATATTTGTACATAGCTGCCCCCTCTGCATTCATTTCTCTTAACCTTTTCCTTTCTTCCCTGCTACAAGCTGCACCAGAAGATGCCCCCGCCTGCTGCTGATTGGTTGTATCAGGCTCGCTGATCATTGGACAGTAGGACTGGCCAGCAGTGATCAACCGAGGAGCCCACACATTATTATCAGGCAGGTTAGAAATGACACTGTATATAGATGAATAATTATGTATATTCTGTCAGGTCCATAAATCTTTGGACATAGACAACTTTTTTCTAATTTTGGTTCTGTACATGACCACAATGAAGTTTAAATGAAACAACTCAGATGCAGTTGAACTGCAGACTTTCAGTGGGTTGAACAAAAAGATTGTATAAAAATGTGAGGAACTAAAGCCTATTTTTAACTCAATCATTTCATTTCAGGGGCTCACAAGTAATTGGGCCATTGAGTCAAAGGCTATTTCATGGGCAGGTGGGGCAATTCCTTGGTTATGTCATTATCAATGAAGCAGATAAAAGCCCTGGAGTTGATTTGAGGGGGGGGGTGTATGTGGAACAGACAACATGAGGACGAAAGGAGCTCTCCATGCAGGTGAAACAAGTCCTCCTTAAAGGAGAAGGAAAGGCAAAAATCATTACCTATCTCCCTGTAATGTACTACCCAAGACCTCCTAAATCGCTATAGTTGCAACTCTCATACGACAATCCAATTGCGTAGAATCCCTGTCCCTATTCGGCTCGCATTTTCAGGCACGCAGGCGCCATGTTGGTAGCAAACGTTTCCTTTTCCTCTATCTGCTTATTGAGCATGCGCAAAATAAAAAAAACTTGACCCCAGGAGCGCTGCGCACTACAAGCGCTTGATGATAACTGTTTGCTGTCCCCACTATAATTTAACAAAAATACCCGTGCTTCTCCTTAGTTCCCAGATGCTTGTAATCTGATCGGGTGGGGGCGTGGGCATAAGGGTCAATGATGATGCGCGCATAGCCTCATTTGCATGCGCGTCATCATCATTGGGAGAAAGGCAGCTCCTGAAGACATGCGCATTGAACAGAAATTCTGCCCAATGCGTCTCAAGGCTGCCTCGGGCAGCAGGGAGGAAGATGACTGCTAAAATCGTGACGTCACCCGAGTCAGACGCTGCAGTCTTCTGAGAGTGTAGTTGCTTCTACATGAGACCAGGAAGAAAACTTTAAAAACGGTCAGTATGTTCTATGTCCACCAGACTATGGATACAAGGCTATTTATATTTTGCCTTTCCTTCTCCTTTAAGCTGCAAAAACAGAAAAAAACCATGTGAGAAATGGCTCCAATATTAGGAGAGGCAAAATCTCCAGTTTGGTACATGGTGAGAAAGAAAGAAATCACTGGTGAACTCAGCAACACAAAAAGACCTGGACGTCCACGGAAGACAACAGTGGTGGGTGATCTCAGAATCATTTCCATGGGGAAGAGAAAGCCCTTCACAAGAGCCAAACAAGTGAAGAACTGTCTCCAGGAGGTAGAGTCTCCATATCCAAGTCTACCATAAAGAGAAGACTGTATGAAAGTAAATACAGAGGGGGCACTGCAAGGTACAAGCCACTCATAAGCATCAACAAAGGTACAAGCCACTCATAAGGGTAAGGCCACACTAAGCGATAGCGCGGCGATTTGACTCGCCGCGACTATTCGCCGCGACTTTTAATCCTCAATCGCTGGCGAAACTTTGGCGCTGGCGTCTATGGGAAATCGCGCAAAATCGCCAGCGTAAAAACACACGCGGCGATCTTTTTTCTATTGTCGCTCGAAATCGCCTAGCGAGGCGATTTCGAGCGACAATAGAAAAAAGATCGCCGCGTGTGTTTTTACGCAGCGATTCCCCATAGACGCCAGCGCCAAAGTTTCGCCAGCGATTGAGGATTAAAAGTCGCGGCGAATAGTCGCGGCGAGTCAAATCGCCGCGCTATCGCTTAGTGTGGCCTTACCCTAAGCATCAACAATACAAAGGCTACATTGGACTTTGCTAAAAACATCTAAAAAAGCCAACACAGTTGTGGATAAACATTCTTTGGACAGATGAAACCAAGATGAAGCTCTAGCAGAATGATGGCAAGAAATAAGTCTGGAGAAGGTGTGGAAGAGCTGATGATCCAAAGCAAAGCACAGTTTAAACCTCTGAGATAGCTTTTTGTAGCCTTCCCCTAAACCATGATACTGAACAATCTTTGTTTTCTGATCTTTTGAGAGTTGCTTTGAGGATCCCATGCTGTCACTCTTCAAAGGAGAGTCAAACAGAAGCAACTTGCAATTGGTCACCTTAAATACCTTTTCTCATGATTGGACACACCTGCCTATGAAGTTCAAGGCTTAATGAGCTTTTTTTACATTTAATCTGTTATGTTTTTTTGTTGAAAGTGGAGTAAATGATTATGCAGACTGAGAGGGGTTCCTAAACTTTCACATGACTGTATGTGTAACATAAAGGCTGCCATCCTGCAGGTGCAGGAGCTTTACTCAGGGTGCCTTCAGCTAGAAGGTTGCTGCTGCTCTTATGGCAAGATGAACGCTTACTGATTGATGGGCACCATGAATGCTGCCATCTTGGATTTCTAAGCTCTCCTCCTATTCATCAATAAATAAGAATCAGATTCACCAGCAGATCCTTCTGACAGACGTAAGGGCAGATAGAGTGGGGGTGCAGGAACCCCACAACTGCTTTATTCTGTACAGAGAATAACATTGGGGTTGGAATGGTATAAAGCAGCGCTTGCACAGAGCGGAACACATTGTGAGCTGACAGCCTGGATTAAAAGGATTGTATATATATAATTACCCGGAAACCTTCTAGTGCTATAATGATAGGGAAAGGGGCCCAGGGCCCGTAGGTCATGGTACTGGCAGCAATAGAGATGAGCGGGTTCTGTGTCCACCACTGGGCCATTCTAGAAGCCTCTCTCTATGGTCACATCCAATCACACAGTTCTGGAGAAGGAAGGTTTAGATTATTTGTGGGAACAGTTTATGGACACAAATGCCCAGGGACTCTCTTTGCTGCTCACTATCTGTGAGGTTGCCGGGAGCTGTAGTTCTGTTAACTGCTTCTGGGGTGAACAGTACAGGGGACACGTGTACCCCAGAGATAAGTTTGTTCAGCCAGTTGCAGGTCGGACGCTGAAAGCACACATCTGATTCGATGGCAGTGTTATCGGAACCAACTCCTAAACACCTGTCCAGGGTAATGTTCTCAGTGCCAGTTACAGAACCAGCTCCTAATCGTGTGTTGGATTCAACAGTATATAACCGGCAGGTCCAATAGAAACAGAATCCCACTCCAGAACCACTTCCTTAGTATCATAAAAAATCAAAACTCCAGTGATACACCCAGAACTGGTTCCTGAGCTTGTTTGGGACAAGTTTATTAGAACCAGTTCTGTAGGGCTGAAATGTCAGGACCTGCTCACGACTCCTCAAATAAAACTTGTATCAGAACCAGCACCTGATAAGCGTCTCATAGGATTTTATCAGAACTGTCTGATGTAAGTGTCTCACAATCACTTCCTTGGGTCTGTTGAACAGAACTGGTTCCTGAGTGTCAGTGGGGTTAGAGCAGCAGCCGGACAGATGGGAACTGGCCCAGTAGGACATGCTAGCGGTACCAGTTCCCTGCAATTTATATCATTCCATTTATTCTGCAAACTGTTTTGGTGTAAGCGGCGCCAGGTCCCGAGATCAGAAACAGATAGAAAAGTGACAGGAGTGTTTAAAGATAATTTAAAGGAACTTTCATTGAAATACAAAAAAACAAAGTTCAAAGTTTTGAGTGAATCGCAGAATTCCTATTGGCTGCAGCCCCTGAGGATCTGACAGTACAAGTCCTGGAATTAGATGAGTGCCCCCTTCCTGGGACCCAAGTATTGCATGTGTGGGAACCACAAGGCTGAGCCTGGCACACATCTGTCCAGTCTGTCTATTGCTAAAGCAAGCCGGGCCTCATCCCACGGGCAGTATGACAGCTAGGAGTCCGACAGCTAGAAGTACAACGGCTAGGAGTAAGACAGCTAGAAGTCCGACATCTAGAAGTACAATGGCTAGGAGTAAGACAGCTAGAAGTCCGACAGCTAGAAGTACAACGGCTAGGAGTAAGACAGCTAGAAGTCCGACAGCTAGGAGTAAGACAGCATGCTGATCCGTGCGTAGAGCCTCAACGCTGGACCCAGTTTAATGTTCATTGCGCTCATGAGATGATCCTCTTTCAGCAGGAGCAAGGCCTGTCCATCAATTTCCTGGGCACGGAACTCTTCTGAGATCTCCTGACACCCTGGGGCAAGAGAAGAAAGGGTTAGGGCAACACTGGGCCAGGAGAAATATTTCACTCTACTCACTGCCCTCCTACTACCAGCGTTCCTTCCAACTGACCTCTTTCATGCCCAAGAGCCTATCCTTGACACTGCTACCCACACTGCCTGGCACTCTTCTGGGGGAAGAGCAATGCATTGTGGGTTATGGGGCTGGAGTTTGCACCCTGACTACTAGTAAATGAGTGCTAGTCCAGCACAGAAAGCAGCTTCTGGCCAACTAGGACTGGGTCGGTGCCACGTACCTGGGACGGAGCAGATAAACTTGTACACATCCTCTACGTTCCATTTGGTGGGGTCGATGGGCAAGAACTCCTGGCTCATATCAATGGGGTCCCGCCTGTGAAGGGTGGGGGGTTCCACCTTGCGCTCCTGTCTGGGCCGGGACAGGGAAGAGCTGGTGGAGACGGGGGACAGGGGCTCCTCATAACTGGAATTGTCTGAGAAGCGGCTGGAGTCTTCTCGGCTGTTACTGAGCTTCAGTGCCGAGGGGTTGGGAATAGGCCCGGGGTTCATTGGGGTGACGGGCAGGCTGCTGGTTAGAAGAAAGTGGGGGACAGGTTACTGCTCTGCTCAGTCCCACAATAATCATTCAGATCTGGCTGCCCTCCTGCACTTTATTCAGTATTGCCTTCCCCTTCCTGCTGCTTAACTACCCTTCCTGAACAACCCTCCCCATATCTACAGATATTTTATATACACAGAATGTGTGTTCAGAATAATAGCAGCGCCACATCACTAACCCGACCAATCACTGGTTTTGGTCGAAATTCTATTTCTATATGGAAAATAATTTACTAGTAGGTGTAGTAGAATCATAGAAACCCAACAGTCATGTCATGCTGCTGACTTTAATTCAAAAGTTGATTGGACAGGGGAAAACATAGAAAGAAGTGTAAAAAATGAGAGACTGCTCAACTAAAATGTTCTCAAATGGCACCAAAACCTGAAAGCTGTGGAAGAAAAGGGCCATTGGAATGGATAGAAGAATAGCCAAAACGATCAACTCCAGGAAGATGAAAGAAGGAGTAAAGTTACCTGTGATACTGTTACAATTAGAAGTGACTGAGTGAAGCCAAGTTATCGCCAGTTGCACCATCACCTCAGCCGGTAGGGATAATGCCATGGAAGGGTGTAGCACCCAGCATTGAAGTGAAGGAAAAATTACAATTCATTCTCTTACCTTTTGGCAAAAGCCATAGAACAGAACCACTTGGAGCGTTTAAATGTGTACTCAAAGTCCACTCGGCCACATAGCTCACACTTCAGTTTTGGGGCATCCCCATCTCCTTTTGATTCAGAAGAACCAGGAAAATAAACGTAGGGTACTTCATACAGATTGGACAGAGCAAGAATCCTGCTTGCGGCTCACTTTCCAAATACATTCTGGGCTGTTCTCTTTCCCATGGTCAGACAGGAACCTCCCCATGGGTAAGTGAATCCAATCTCCCCCAGTACTTACCCAGGTACAGAGCTCTGATTCTCTGTACTTCCTGCTCCTGGGCTGTTCTCTTTCCCATGGTCAGACAGGAACCTCCCCCTGGGTAAGTGAATCTCCCCCAGTACTTACCCAGGTACAGAGCTCTGATTCTCTGTACTTCCTGCTCCTGGGCTGTTCTCTTTCCCATGGTCAGACAGGAACCTCCCCCTGGGTAAGTGAATCTCCCCCAGTACTTACCCAGGTACAGAGCTCTGATTCTCTGTACTTCCTGCTCCTGGGCTGTTCTCTTTCCCATGGTCAGACAGGAACCTCCCCCTGGGTAAGTGAATCTCCCCCAGTACTTACCCAGGTACAGAGCTCTGATTCTCTGTACTTCCTGCTCCTGGGCTGTTCTCTTTCCCATGGTCAGACAGGAACCTCCCCCTGGGTAAGTGAATCCAATCTCCCCCAGTACTTACCCAGGTACAGAGCTCTGATTCCCTGTACTCCCTGCTCCTGGGCTGTTCTCTTTCCCATGGTCAGACAGGCATTTTCAGGCGACTGTTGAAAAGCGCATCGCCTCGTGTGGTTAGCACAGGCGTTTTTACATAGGCGCCCATACAAAACTGTCGCCTGCGCCGGTCGCGGCGACTGTCGCGGCGCTTTGTCGCCGCGACCGCAAACGCGTCGCTATCTCCCCGTGTGGAATAGCCCTTATAGGCAAATTGACCTTTAAGCTGTGAGTCTTAGTTCTCCCAAGAGAAAACTTATTATACAGGGAACTCTAAGTATCACTCATGTATTATAAGGGATAATGTACCCCCTACTGTAAATGATAAGGATATTAGAAGTCACTGAGGGGTTGTTCTGTGACCATATAAAGGCACAAGGCTGCAGGCTGAGTTATACAGGGAACTCTGAGTATCACTCATGTATTATAAGGGATAATGTACCCCCTACTGTAAATGATAAGGATATTAGAAGTCACTGAGGGGTTGTTCTGTGACCATATAAAGGCACAAGGCTGCAGGCTGAGTTATACAGTGAACTCTGAGTATCACTCATGTATTATAAGGGATAATGTACCCCCTACTGTAAATGATAAGGATATTAGAAGTCACTGAGGGGTTGTTCTGTGACCATATAAAGGCACAAGGCTGCAGGCTGAGGGGACTCTGAGTATCACTCATGTATTATAAGGGATAATGTACCCCCTACTGTAAATGATAAGGATATTAGAAGTCACTGAGGGGTTGTTCTGTGACCATATAAAGGCACAAGGCTGCAGGCTGAGTTATACAGGGAACTCTGAGTATCACTCATGTATAAGGGATAATGTACCCCCTACTGTAAAAAGTATATTAGTAGTCACTGAGGGGTTGTTATGTGACATTATAAAGGCAAAAGGCCTGATCCATACTATATGTCCGTGCTGTCCAATTTCTGTGGTACCGAGGGATGGAATTTTTCTGCTCTACATGGTGGAGTGCTGCTGGGAGAGAGAAAGTGCTGCTGGGAGAGAGAAAGGGCTGCTGGGAGAGAGAAAGTGCTGCTGGGAGAGAGAAAGGATTGCTGGGAGAGAGAAAGGGCTTCTGGGAGAGAGGAAGTGCTGCTGGAAGAGAGAAAGGGTTGCTGGGAGAGAGGAAGGGCTTCTGGGAGAGAGAAAGTGCTGCTGGGAGAGAGAAAGGGCTTCTGGGAGAGAGAAAGTGCTGCTGGGAGAGAGGAAGTGCTGCTGGAAGAGAGAAAGGGTTGCTGGGAGAGAGGAAGGGCTTCTGAGAGAGAGAAAGTGCTGCTGGGAGAGAGAAAGGGCTTCTGGGAGAGAGAAAGTGCTGCTGGGAGAGAGGAAGGGCTGCTGGGAGAGAGAAGCAGTAGAGTACAAGCAAATTGTGAATACTCCCAGATTTTCTGTGTGGGAAAGTCTCTTTAGGGTGTGGAAGGAAAGGGAGTCCTCATCAGGGCTCTGAAGCAACTGCCACATAAGTGGGGATTCCCCTCAGCAGTTCAGAGATCATGAGCTGCATTAATTGAGTGAAGTTGCTCCTGGCTGGCAGCTGCCTGTATCACTGTCATCTAAAGGTATAGTGTCCTGCCACATAAATCCATCAACCTTTCCACTGTGTATGTGAGAAGTTCCCAGGGAGGGGAGTTACAGTTCAGCCTGTCCTGACTTTGGGTGGAGGCACAGCCGTTTTCTAGTGTACAAGGTCTCTCCCATATAGCGGAGGCACAGGACTCCTAGAGCGCCACACGCAACTAAATGTTTATTACATCTCATGCAATAGCAGAAGAGGGTTAAACACAAACTAGAGTCATGTGACGTGGGGGCGGAGCAGAGATACAGATATGCCGGGCATCATGGGAAATCCCGCAACAGCCCCAACCCCAGCCCTAAAGCTTCATTTTATATATTTGTTTTATTTGGTAAATACTAAATAATATTCCTGTGTTTCCAAAATGCCACAAAATCAATCATTGCTCTGTGATCTTCTAAACTATTTCACTGTTCAATGTGTTGCCCAATGGATCAAATGGCGTCTTTTACCTTTACGTTAACTTTTATTATGTCAATTGCTCTTTATTTTTTATTGTTTTATTTGCCCTTTTCTTCTGATGCTTTCCAGTATTTAGATGTGTGTGTGGGGGGGTCATCTAAAAAACAAATGCTCTGTAAGGCTACAAATTTATTGTTATTGTTACTTTTTATTCCTCCTCTTTCTATTCAGGTCTCTCCTATTCATATTCCAGTCTCTTGTTCACATCAGTGCATGGTTGCTAGGGGAATTTGGACCGTAGCAACCAGATGGCTGAAATTACAAACTGGAGATCTGCTGAATAAAAAGCTAAGTATGGCATTATGGGGCACATTGAATATATAATCATGTAATGGATAGAAAAGAGGCAAGTGTTTGTAGCAGGGTTTATGTAACAAGTAATATGCCTGAAATAATCAAGTTATTCTTCATATTAAGGACAAATGATGTATTTGACTTAACTGCCCCCCAAAATGTATTCATTGTAATTTGTGTAGACGCTTATTATAATTTGGATTTCAACATAGCCCCCCCCTATTGCTACAGAGAACAATTATATTCTTGATCATTTTCTGCTCCAAACGTGAAGAAAACGTTTCCCGTTTCAGCACAATTGTGTCCCCAGTGTAGAAATTCCTCATTACAAACAAGTGTCTGTGTATTGTGTATATTTATAGTACAACAATAATTGTGCTGTCAGGTTGGTGGATAACGAACCCCTTAATAGAGGATTTGGCTAATTGCCCCGGGGCCAATCCTGGATATGGACAGGGCTGAGTGTTTTTTACTTCACCTTCTCTAACTGAATCCACACACATAGTTGCACCTCAATACTCAAAGTGGCCAGTTCTTTTTATTGTATTTTGGTTTTGCTTCAGCCACTTAGATTAAAACACAGAATGTCACTACGGTGGTGCTGAACTATAGCTTAACCCACATCAATGCTTGTCATTTAGAAAGAGCATGGGCACAAGTGGGGGAGCGATAAAGGTTGCAGAAATGTAAGTTTCAGTTGACATATTTGGGAGATATGGGACTTTCCGAATCAGCAGCATTTTTGGACATAAAAGACTAAGTTTTGTTACAGAAACAAACTAAAAGCCCTCCCCTGTAGCAAATACTTCCTATAGAGAGAACACAACATTTTGAAATATTCTCTGAGCCCAAATGAAGGGTGAAATTCTGTTGCCCTGCCCCCATGTGCTACTGAAATAAGATTATCAGAACTGTATCTCTCTACACATCACTATATATTAGTGGCATAGCTTCCCCCCCAACTAAAATGCCCCTAAATTGATGAATCATAAAATGATACAATACATGGTTATTGCAAAGCAAATGATCTTTATTGAATGTTGAGTATAATAAAAACAATACATACAATAGTATAAATAAAAAGATGCTCTCATAGATAAGAATGTTTAATATAACTTACAGGCATCCCCAAAAGTATTTTATTTGCTTAACCCTTGCTGCAAAGTATAAGCCTGGCAAAAGGGTTAATACCCTCCCCCCACCCACACACCCACCCCTCACCCAGCAGGAGTTTGACTGTTGCCCAGTTGCTTTGGCTCTATGGCCTGGCATTGGACTGGGTTTGGGGGTCATTGCAATGAATCAATAGGCTGGAGAACCTACTGATTTATTGCACCAACCCCCCCACAGCCGACTGTTTGAGAGGCAACTGGGCAGTGATGGTGCCAATCATTAGAGGTAACAGTAGGCTGAGGGGGGATTAGGGAGGGTTTCATAAACAAATACACTTTTGGGGATTATATCAAGTCATATTAGTTTGATCTTTCTCTTCCTATGTCCAAGTCTGTCTTCTAGGTCTGGTCTCCTTCTAAGGTCTTCTTCTAGGCTGATCTTGAACACATCAAAGTTCTACTCTTTGCCTTTATGATCTATCTTTTCTTTTTCTTTCTTTACCTTTATGATCTATCTTTTCTTTTTCTTTCTTTACCTTTATGATCTATCTTTTCTTTTTCTTACTTTACCTTTATGATCTATCTTTTCTTTTTCTTACTTTACCTTTATGATCTATCTTTTCTTTTTCTTTCTTTACCTTTATGATCTATCTTTTCTTTTTCTTACTTTACCTTTATGATCTATCTTTTCTTTTTCTTTCTTTACCTTTATGATCTTTTCTTTCTTTAGACTGATTTGGAAACTTATCTGCCCATATGGGGTGTTGAGATGGGCCTCCACTATCAATATCCGGCCAATCAGGTTTGATTTTACCTTGGCTAGTGGATATGATCTTTGTCCCATCAGTGCCCTTTGCCATTGTTGTAATGAAATCGTTTGGCCCTGCTCATTTGGTCTTCTCAGTCTTATTCAGTCTATTTCTTGTAAAAGTGCAGGACGATGGAAGTTTTCCAGTTCCTTTTCTACAAGGTTGTAATTTGGTCTGTATTCTGGTTCTGACAACACAATCTGTGTTTGACATAAAAAACACAAAAAACCACAGCAACATCCTGGTGTTTTCTCTTGGGGAATGATCGGGGCCCTTATGTGTTTTTTAGAAAGGGCATCAAAGTCCAGTTCCTGTAAAACAGGGTAAAACAAGTTACTCTTCTGCGCCGGTTAAATGATAATTCCCAGCTATAAGTAATAGGAAGCCCACACGACATTAGCCAAATGTTCCACAAGTTCCATGATGGGTTGGGATATGGAGTTCTCATCAATGCCAATAAATAGAATTTTCTCTATCACTTCTATACAATGATTTCTTTATGACGACTGTTGTTGTAAAGATTTGTAATACATAAACTTTACCTTAAAGAATGGACTTTCCTTTAGCTCCTCTGCATCACGTTTACTTCCTAGTCGCTTGTGTGGATCTTTCCTCAAGAGCTAGAAATATATATAAGTATATATCGTTATACACACAGCCTGTCTCTAAGCAGCTCTATACAGTATTTATATCATCAACATTTAATCAATGCTTTTCAGTTAACAGTAAATCAAAAGCAGGATCTGCCCATGTGTTTGTATTGGATTCAGCCAACCTGCTACAGGGCTTCATTGGTCACAAAACACTTTATATAGCGATTATATTTACATATACATTTAAAACCAATGTATTTTATAAAATGAATGTTAGAAAGCAAACAGTTTGAAGGCAGAGTTAACCCTTTCTAGCATGCTAGCTAATGGAAATGCTACAATGTTGGACAGGAATGGAATCTGTTATCCAGAAGGCTTGGGGTCTGGGGTTTTCCAGATAGGGGATCTTTCCATCATTTCATTCACTGTATATTAAGTCTACTAACATTTAAACATTAGACCACCCAATATGGATTCATGCAGTTCAGTTACCATAAAGTTAAAGGTTCTGTTTTCTTATTTCAGATAAAGTAGAAATCATTAAAAAGAACTAACCCAATAAGGGGTTATTTGCATAAAACTGAATCTATGGAAATGGCCTTCTGGTAATTTGTATCTTTCTGGATAATGGGTTCCCATATAAGGGATCTCATAGCTGTACTATCATCCAATTGCTAATGTTTGGTTCCAACATTACTGAGTCCATTTGTGGGCTCATACTCTATCGGTGGGATTATCCCTAAACACAAAAGCCCAGTATCCAAATTGCTGACAACTTACTTTTTGTATTAGACGAGTGGTGTCTTTATCCAGATTTTTGGGATAGATTGGCTTCGTTTCTATGATCCTCTTTATAAGGATTTTCATAGGAAATCCATTAAATGGCACCTGAAAAGGAACAATGGAATTTGATTACAAAGGAAACAATGATTGACACGTTAAGTAATTCAGTTTTAGGGTAGGGTTGGCACCTTTCTGTGGCCCAGGCTCTGGGCAGGGGGAGGAGTCATGATGTCAGAGGGTGGGTCATTGATGTTGAGGGTGGGACGAGAGACATCATGGGGTGGGGCTATTATGTGGTGATCAGCAATTGGCTTCTCACCATGTCAATCAAGGAAGATCCTGACTTGACTGGGAAGGCCTTGTCCAGGTCTAATCCAGACAGGTGGCAACTCTATTTTAGGGTTATTCAGTTTATTAAAACAAGAAGCTGGTCATTCAGTTCCAATGATCCAGCACTATCCATGCAAAACTAAAAATTCTCTTGCAAACAGACACTCACCTTGTTGAGCAGCATTTTATAGATCAATATCCCTAGTGCCCACCAGTCTACAGATTTTGTGTAGAAACGGGATCTGAAAATTTCAGGGGCCATATAGGGAAGAGTTCCACAATCAGTAGTAGCTGTGCCATCATATCCCGCAGCTGAAACAGAGACAAACGTTGCTTTAGCATCATTTCCATATGACATTTCTACCTCTGTGTAATTCATGTTCAGAATCTTCTTGTCTACTAGAAATATTAAGTGATGAATAAATATGAATATTTATGTATTTTCCACTTATTTAGGCTTGTTATGGGCTATGGTTGCCATTTCTACCTTGGCAGTAGTCACAATGTTACTTGCTTACTGCCATAGCCCCCTGTTGTGTTTTATCCCCTAGAAGGGTGAGTACTAGTTAGTGAAGGTCTGACCCATAAATAAATTGGTACATATAAAACTAAACAGTGAGTTGTACCAAGAGTAAGTCCTGCTGTGTGAGCCTCATAAATGATAGGCCCTGGCTCATGTATTTGACCCCCCCCCATACAAAAATCTAAATCTTACTTTTCTTTGCCATGCCAAAATCAGCGATTCTGGCATAACCATCAGAGTCCAGCAAGATATTCGGTGGCTTTATATCTCTGCAATGCAAAAGAACATGATTACTTTAGTACAGGGACACTATTCTATTCTATATACATGTATAAAAGGAGGAGGGGGGGTTTGTTCCCCTTATATTCCTGCCTCATCATGAAGGAAAGGAACAGGTGCCTTTAAAGGGGATGGAAATGGGAGCCACTAGGGGTAGCAGCAATGAGCTGGGGAAAGTCCATTATATTTGGAAGCTTCCAGGTGAAACAAGGGCAGATCAGGGGCGATTCTGGGGCAGCTGTGATTAAATATTAGCATTGGAGCAGGTCAAAGGGGGGCAACATCACTAGTGTAATGAGCACAATAGCACTCGCTGCACTAGCGGAGCTGAATTTCTGGGTTGAAACCTGGAAATTCAGCTCTTAAACATTGAGCCCTTCCCAATAGGAAAGTCTATGGGACTCGCAGCGCTTTATCAACACATGAGAATAAATCATGTTTGCCTTAAGGGCATGTGGCTACTAATATTTCATTCATACTCACCGGTGAATAATATTTCTTTCATGCAGGAACTGTAATCCTAAAACTATACACCCTGAGTAGAATCTACAAAGAAAACACAAAAGGACTGAGTTATTTCCTAAACATAATATTATATATATTAAATATTATATCCATAGTCACTGAGCTCTCTATTTCCAGGGCACAGTTAACCTTTTTAGCACCAGAGGGGACAGACCTGATACTTTCCTCCCAATTACTTTCCCTGCACTCAAATGGGCACAGGGTCACCCTATTAAACATAAAGAACAGATTTCCAATGACTAATGGGTATTAATTAGCCCTAAGAAGCCCCCTATATGCAGCACAGCATTAAATGTTCAGCAGGTCCCATGCATGGGTACAGGACTTAGGGTGCTGCAGAAATCTTACCCTCTAGGAAGGTCCCTAACAGTAGAATGTTACTTACACTGCTGTCTCCTTTGGGAAGGAACTGACATTCAAATAAGTTTTCAAATCACCGCCGGGACAGTAATCCATTGCCAAGCAAAAATGGTCTCTGCTCTGAAATGAGGCATATAGGCCAACGAGGAAAGGGTTCTTCTCTCTTTTAGCCTCTTCAAGAATGGCCTTCTCCAGTTTCAGGCTGAATATTAAACAAAAACAAGAATGTGCCATTAAATTTCTACTCATTGGCTAAATGATTGGCCCTCCATTTAAACTGTATAATGTCCAACTGCTTGGCCCACATACTAATTGTTTTGATCACTGTCAAGTTGGCCTGTGCTTAATTGCCTGAAATCTAAAGAGATTTGCAACAGATACAAAATATCCATATTCATTCCCATTTAACTCACCTCTGAATGCCAACAATTCTTGTTATCTCTTCCTTTTCTATTGTCTTGATGGCAACCTCTTCTCCAGAAGATTTGTGTTGTGCGAGATATACCTGGAGTGATAGAAACAGTGAGGAAAAGTGCATTCAGTAACCTCACATTTGCTCATTTGTATTTTATTTATCTTATTTAAGGACGGATCAACTCACTTTGCCAAAGTTGCCTTTACCCAGTACACTCTGCAGGTAGTAGTCCTCGATGGATGTCCTAGACACTCTGAAAGCACATTGACAAGTGTTAAATACATAAATAATACACAACAGCCAGAGATATTATATGTAAATGATATCCTTATAAACGGTGCGTTCTGATGTCATTTCTGTCACATGACTCACTGAAATGTGTATATTATAATAAATAAAGTAGCCCCAGTTGTAATTACTGGTGGAACTTGTATGTTCTAGTGTAACCTGTGTATTTATCCAAAACATGATGCCTTCTCAAATCTCTGCCTGGCCTTTAATGTGAAATCATCCCGGGCATCTAGTGATAAACTTTATGTAACTTAGTTCCATCACTTGGCCCCTCTGATCCCAGCAGTCTCCTGGGGAACAAATAGTGGGAATGTGCACAGAGGCCAGGGATGACAAACAGAACCATTTTTGGGGGTTCCTTCCTTCTATAAATGATGAATTAAAGCTACAATCCCAAATATGTGTTGTGGGTTGTCTGGCTGTAACAAAAGGGCTTGAAATGCAACCAAAATCCAGGCAGGATTTCTAGCAGAGAAGCTAAAGTCACTGTGGAACAAACCTAGTCTTCTCCTGTCCCTCATCTGCTACAGGAGCTGCTTGGGCATTAGTTGAATTCTCCTCATTCTCACAAGGCTCTTGAGAGTCTGAAAAGAAAAACAGTCTTATTGTTGCTCAGCTTTTAACAAGTACAATCCAGAAGTGAGAGACAGACGGGAATGGCGCCATTCTAAGGACACGTTATTAGGGTAGTCACCGACCCCAACAGCCCAGTTTTATGAACGACTGTCCGGGTCAAAGCTGCCTGTTCGGTTTTCCAAATTAGGAAAACTGGGCAGGATTTATTATGATTGATGTGGTGATTGGCCAATTGCTGATTGCCACGTCATAGCTCCACCCTGATGTCATGATCAGCCCCTACTGTGTCATGGACCCACCCCATTACATTGCAGCTCCACCCCCTGCCCAGAGTTCCATGGGACAGAAGGTGGTAACTAGTGATGTGCGGGTCAGGATTTCCCCACCCCTAACCCGCCCTCCCTGGGCCTGCACCCGACTTCCAGATTGTTTTTTATAGACCCGCTCAACCCCGCCCCACCAATGATGTCACAAAAGGGATGGGGTGAGCAGGAGTATCGTCTATAAAAGACAACGTTGGAAGCCATCATTTTGCCCATGGCGGGTGGAGAGAGCAGGAGAAGAGCTTGATCCGCACCCGCGAGGAAGACTGTGAGGTCGGCCCGAATGCTCCTGGTAAGTTCACGAATGTGTATATATATATATATATACATTCCCAGTACATCGGGCCACCCGATTAAAGGTAATAACTACAGGTATGGGACCCGTTATCCAGAAAGCTTCGAATTACGGAAATGGCCAACTCCTCTAGACTTTAATTTATCTAAATAATCCACATCTTAAAACTGATTACTTTTTTCTGTGTAATAATAAAACAGTAGCTTGAACTTGATCCCAACTAAAACCAGCCTATTGGGTTTATTTCATGTTTATATGATTTTCTAGTAGACTTAAGGTATGAAGATCCAAATTACAGAGAGATCCAATATCTGGAAAACCCCATGTCCCGAGCATTCTGGATAACAGGTCCCGTATCTATATTACATTGGTCCTTTTCAGACTAATATATAAACTGAATAAATACTCATCAAAAACTGTACCTGGAAGAATTTCAGCTTCTCTGATTGGGCTTCTCTCATATTCCTGATTTATTCCACTATATGATTCACTATGTTGTGTTTTAGTGGTTTCTTTTTCCTCTCTGACATTTTCCTTGTTTTCTGCTTCTTCCTTCCCTAATTCCTTAGTGTTGACTATTTTCTCTTCTGTTTTGTTGTTTCCTTCTTTCTTACACTTGTTCTTTTCTACACTATAAGCTTCTTTATCTTCAGGTTTCTCCTTGTGGCTTCCACGAGATTTGATTGGATCAGCGGCACTGCTGCTACTGGAATCCTATGAAAATCAAAATGACTTTTATTTCATCATATCTGATACATTTCTATTCCACACTAAGGATTTCTCTTTATTTTAATCAACAAACTGCTATTTCTATTAAAACAGGGGAGTAAGTAAAGAAATCAAGGGGTTCTGCCCATTTGCTGCCAGGTTTGTCCATATCCCAGATCCATGCACATAGGACTGATTTGTATAAGTTATTTATATGTTATTTATTTCTTGTATAATTAATATAGTGCTTTTTATATAGAACCAATCAGTGCTTGAATTGGGGCGGGATTCGGCGGGATGGCATCCCGCCACTTCTTTTTTTCACTAAATTGCATCCCCTCAGGTGGGATGGTAGAGTTGAGAATTTTTTTTGTTCCGGTTTTTTTTTTAACCTCACATAGCAGTCAAAGTAGCCCGGCTACTCCCACTGCCGCTCTCACTTTCAGTTCCGGGCTGGAACTCCGACGCATATTGGCCACTACACAATGTGATGTAAGAAGGGAACATGGGCGGGCTGGTGAAGTAAGATCTGCGGGCAATGCGGTTCAGCCAGTGCTGCAGCTTCAGGGCCGGCCTTAGGCCAATTTGGCCCCGGCCGCGCCAATCGGGGCCCCGCACCACAGCTGGAACCCAGTATGGCCCCATTTATTTTTAAAATGGACCGGCCCCAACGTGACATCGCTGACTCAAATTTGCGCGCTGACGCAACATCGCCAGTGCGACGCCACTGACGTGGGACCGTTGCCGCACCACCCCTTCCCGCCGTGCAAAGTACAACACTGCAGTCTGCAGGGACAGCAATGAAGTGTCAGGCAAGTGCTTGGGTGTTTGCGTGCGTGTTTCTGTTATCTAAGGATTGTGACCTACTATTAATTTGATGAAATTGAACGGAATAGTGATGTATGTGCTGGGGGTAAAGAGTGAACAGGACTAAATGTGTGAGGGTGTATGTAGTGTGATGAAAGTAGTGTGTAGAACTAAAATGTACATGTGAGTTTAGGTAGTGCAAATAGTGAATGAAAGGTGAACTGCAACTGACATGAATGCTGTGGTGAATCGCTGTGAGTGGAAAGTGTGTAGCCACATTGTGTGGAGACTTCTTATGTGTTGTCACTATGTACAAGTGGGGAAATGTGTTACTATGGCTGTGTGGTGTGAAGTGACATTTGTGAATGTTGGAATGGAAATGAAGTTATGTGTGTGATTTATGTGACACTTCCTGATAGTGGATGTCATGTGCAACCTATACTGTGGGGTTGGTGTCATAGCATGGGATGTCTCATGTTATGTGTGAACACCATATATGAAGAAGAGAGTTTGTGTTGTTCGTGTAAATGTGATGTGGAAAACAGACAAGTGCTGTGAATGTGTGCTAGGATCAAAGGTGGAAATTAAGTGTGCGTTACTATATGGGTTGATGAGTGAACGTAGACTGTGATATATGATGTGCTCAATGTGCATGTGCCGTACAGAGACTGGTGTGGTTACCCTATTGAATGGTTCAATCAAATGTGTGATATCCCTTGGGATTAAAACTAAACGAAAAGGGATGAAATGTCATGTGATATGTGTAGCAAGATGGACCTCGTGTTGACAGCAGTTCAGGCGGCTGTGATGCCACCCACCCCCCGAATCTTCTCTTTCCTTAGTGTTATGGCTCCGCCGTTGTCCCAGTGCTGCCCAGTGTGATCCAAACATGGAAGAATTGCATCGGGAAACACTACTACCGCTACCCTGAATATCCCCAGGACCAGCCCTCCTAGTCCTGGACTCGCCTGCTCCAGCTCCCGTTCTCCTCCCAGCCCAGGACTCCAGGAATCTTCAGGTCGAACAGGGAGCAAATGGATCCGGTTGAATGTTGGCGGCACGTACTTCCTGAGCACCAAACAGACCATTTGTGGGGATCCCAAATCCTTGTTATACCGCCTGTGCCAGGAGGACCAGGAACTGGATTCGGACAAGGTGACGCCACCCCCTTTTACGCCAAATATCTGCAGTATATATATGTGTGTGTGTGGGGTGCAGTCGTGCTTGTGTCACTAGGCATTGGCCCCATTCTACCCTCACTCTGTGTATGTGTCTCTCATCGGTACCAGTGATAGGCAGGCAACACTCGACCTCTAGTATTACCAATAGCTTTACTAGATCTTTGATACTGGGGCTCATTTATCAACGCTGGGCAAATTTGCCCATGGGCAGGTAACTATAACAACAACCAATCAGCGATAAGCTTTTTAAAGCCAGCTGCAAGTAGAATAATGAATGCAGCAGTCTGATTGGTTGCCATGGGTTACTGCTCATGGGCAAATTTGCCGAGTGTTGATTAATGACCTCTGTCCTACCCTGCTGTGGGTTCTGGGTATTCTGCACTGCTGGGTGATGTTGTGATGCTGATTCAGTTAATGACTATAAGAGGGACTTGGATGATTTCTTGGACAGACATAATACAAAGGCTATTGTGATACTAAACTCTATAGTTAGTATAGGTATGGGTATATAGAATTTAATTAAAAGTAGGGAGGGGTGTGTGTATGGGGCTGGGTTTTCATTTGGAGGGGTTGGACTTGATGGACTTTGTCTTTTTTCAACCCAATTTAACTATGTAACTATTTAATTGTAAAAAATTAGGGTCATTCTATTTCTTGCAATATTAAAAAACATATTTTTCATAAACATGGAAATAGAAAAATAACTGGTAGCGAGACTTATTTAAAAGTGGGTGGGGCCTACAATTGTGGGTGGGGCCTACAATTGTGGGTGGGGCCTAAATATTTTTGCCATGGCACATATACCATCCCTGCACCTTTTTCAACCCAATTCAAGCACTGGAACCAATTAAAGTTGTGTTATATTTTCCCTGTGGAGTGTTTGGAAGACATTACGGGTCTAGGGGTGGCCAAGCCCAAAATCCAGGCCTGATTACAGTGAAAGGGCAAAATAAGCAACAAAAGATTCTTTTCTGCTACAAACAATGTGTTCCTGATGCATTTTCTCCTTCAGTTATTAGACTAAACAAGGTATTAGTAACGTTACCGTTGTGCGGCCTTTGCAGCAGTTCAATGCTCTGCGAAGTCTTCGAAACATTTTCTGTAACATAAAGTATAGAATTATATAATATAGAGATATAGAAATATATCACAGACTTTATGTAACGTCAGACTTTATTTTACTTTGGAAATAATGTACATTTAGGGGCATATTTATCAAGGTCAAATATAGAGTTTATGGCAGTTAATAAAAACTCCCATGAACTCCCATAAACTCAAAATTAAAAAAAAAACGGCCAATCGAAATGTATTAAAAAAAATCAGATGTTTTAATTTTGGGTGAATAGGACCGACCCCTAAACTCAAATAAAATTTGAATCGAATTTGACCAAATTTGATTGATTTGATTTTTAAAAGTTCACCAAATTACTCCAAATTGATTGCAGGATTCCCCCCCATAGGCTAAAATACCAATTCGGCAGGTTTTTGATGGTGAATAGAATTTAAATTTGAATTCTTAAAGGGACAGTACATGATAAATTTTGAAATTCGAATTTGAAATCTTTTTTTAAACTCAAATTGAATTTGGACTATTCCCTAGTTGAATTACTCAAAAATAAACTCAAAATTCAAATTTAAAAATTTTAATTATCGAATAGACTCTTGATTATTTTTGAATTCCAGACTTAGAGGCAAGTTTTAGTTGTATAAAAACCAGTTGTACTGCCCAACAGAGTCTTAGTGTAGGTTGACAATCCTCAGAAGGGCTACTAAATGGCCAATCACAACACTTATTTGGCACCCCAAGACCATTTTCCATGCTTGTGATGCTCCCCAACTTCTTTACTTCTGAATGTTGCTCACGGGTTCAAAAGGTTGGGGATCCCCTAAACCAGAAGTGAGCCCAAGCCTAAAGCCAAACACACTGGGGCTCATTTATTAACACGGGGCCATTTTGCTCATGGGCAGTAACCTATGGCAACCAACCAAATTGTTGCATTCATTGTTCAACTTGCAGCTGGCTGAACAAAAGTCAATCACTGATTGGTTGCTATGGGTTACTGCCCACGGGCAAATGTGTCCAGTGTTGATAAATGAGCCCCAGTGAGTTGATTTTGCATTTAGCAACACTGTTTTATCTCTCCAGAGAGAAATGCTTCTGTTTGGTAAATCAGTGCTGATGTTGGTAAATTTGGGATAAATATAGTCGGTCTGGATTGTAATAGTAGGAATAGGAGTCAAGAAGAGACATTTCAGGAAAGAAAATATTTTGCTAGATAAAGCTCTTTACTTACAGATTGTTGTAAATATCGAAACAAGATGGAAATCTGTTCTCGGATACAAAAAAACTAAAATGCTATTAGCACTGCTCAGATGCGAGATGCAACCTGTGCAGAAGCTAAATAGCAAATGATACAAGAGTGGGACTGAACAATCTAAGCTTGATTTTTCACCATTATGACATCACTGACAGTTTTTTTAACCATTATGACATCGCTGCTTTGACCATTATGACATCACTTCCTGCTTTTTGTCCATTGTGACATCGCTGATTTTGACCATTATGACATCACTTCCTGCTTTTTGTCCATTATGACATCACTTCCTGCTTGTTTGACCATTATGACATCACTTCCTGCTTGGCTGATGCCTGGGATTGAAATGGAAATACATTGTTGTCCTGGGCTCTAATGACATGTGATAAGATTCAGTCTTGTAAACAGATTTATTCCTAATGTGAATAGATTTAATATAAAAGCCAATCAGTTTGTCTGGCTGTGCCATGAATAAAATAACTGAAGTCAAATAGGAATGAAACAGAGTATTAAGCACCGCTCAATAAAACACGAAATTTAGCAAAACGCATTGAAGTCAATGGGCATTTTTACGCGTGCGACAAATCTTCTTGCTACACATGCATTAAAGTCAATGGGTGTTTTTTCTTATGGCGACTTTTTTCTCCGAATGCATTAAAGTCAATGGGTGTTTTTTCTTATGGCGACTTTTTTCTCCGAATGCATTAAAGTCAATGGGAGTTTTTTCTTATGGCGACTTTTTTCTCCGAATGCATTAAAGTCAATGGGTGTTTTTTCTTATGGTGACTTTTTTTCAAATGCATTAAAGTCAATGGGTGTTTTTTCTTCTGGCGACTTTTTTCTCCGAATGCATTAAAGTCAATGGGTGTTTTTTCTTAAGGCGACTTTTTTCTCCGAATGCATTAAAGTCAATGGGTGTTTTTTCTTATGGCGACTTTTTTCTCCGAATGCATTAAAGTCAATGGGTGTTTTTTCTTATGGCGACTTTTTTCTCCGAATGCATTAAAGTCAATGGGTGTTTTTTCTTATGGCGACTTTTTTCTCCGAATGCATTAAAGTCAATTGCAATTTTTTCTTCTGGCGACTTTTTTCTCCGAATGCATTAAAGTCAATGGGTGTTTTTTCTTAAGGCGACTTTTTTCTCCGAATGCATTAAAGTCAATGGGTGTTTTTTCTTATGGCGACTTTTTTCTCCGAATGCATTAAAGTCAATGGGTGTTTTTTCTTATGGCGACTTTTTTCTCCGAATGCATTAAAGTCAATTGCAATTTTTTCTTATGGCGACTTTTTTCTCCGAATGCATTAAAGTCAATGGGTGTTTTTTCTTATGGCGACTTTTTTCTCCGAATGCATTAAAGTCAATGGGTGTTTTTTCTTATGGTGACTTTTTTTTCAAATGCATTAAAGTCAATGGGTGTTTTTTCTTATGGCGACTTTTTTCTCCGAATGCATTAAAGTCAATGGGTGTTTTTTCTTATGGCGACTTTTTTCTCCGAATGCATTAAAGTCAATGGGTGTTTTTTCTTATGGCGACTTTTTTCTCCGAATGCATTAAAGTCAATTGCAATTTTTTCTTATGGCGACTTTTTTCTCCGAATGCATTAAAGTCAATGGGTGTTTTTTCTTATGGCGACTTTTTTCTCCGAATGCATTAAAGTCAATGGGTGTTTTTTCTTATGGCGACTTTTTTCTCCGAATGCATTAAAGTCAATGGGTGTTTTTCTTATGGCGACTTTTTTCTCCGAATGCATTAAAGTCAATGGGTGTTTTTCTTATGGCGACTTTTTTCTCCGAATGCATTAAAGTCAATTGCAATTTTTTCTTATGGCGACTTTTTTCTCCGAATGCATTAAAGTCAATGGGTGTTTTTTCTTATGGCGACTTTTTTCTTCCAATGCATTAAAGTCAATGGGTGTTTTTTCTTATGGCGACTTTTTTCTCCGAATGCATTAAAGTCAATGGGAGTTTTTTCTTATGGCGACTTTTTTCTCCGAATGCATTAAAGTCAATGGGTGTTTTTTCTTATGGCGACTTTTTTCTCCGAATGCATTAAAGTCAATTGCAATTTTTTCTTATGGCGACTTTTTTCTCCGAATGCATTAAAGTCAATGGGTGTTTTTTCTTATGGCGACTTTTTTCTCCGAATGCATTAAAGTCAATGGGTGTTTTTTCTTATGGCGACTTTTTTCTCCGAATGCATTAAAGTCAATGGGTGTTTTTTCTTATGGCGACTTTTTTCTCCGAATGCATAAAAGTCATTGGGTGTTTTTTCTTATGGCGACTTTTTTCTCCGAATGCATTAAAGTCAATGGGTGTTTTTTCTTATGGCGACTTTTTTCTCCGAATGCATTAAAGTCAATGGGTGTTTTTTCTTATGGCGACTTTTTTCTCCGAATGCATTAAAGTCAATGAGTGTTTTTTCTTATGGCGACTTTTTTCTCCGAATGCATTAAAGTCAATGGGTGTTTTTTCTTATGGCGACTTTTTTCTCCGAATGCATTAAAGTCAATGGGTGTTTTTTCTTATGGCGACTTTTTTCTCCGAATGCATTAAAGTCAATGGGTGTTTTTTCTTATGGCGACTTTTTTCTCCGAATGCATTAAAGTCAATGGGTGTTTTTTCTTATGGCGACTTTTTTCTCCGAATGCATTAAAGTCAATGGGTGTTTTTTCTTATGGCGACTTTTTTCTCCGAATGCATTAAAGTCAATGGGTGTTTTTTCTTATGGCGACTTTTTTCTCCGAATGCATTAAAGTCAATGGGTGTTTTTTCTTATGGCGACTTTTTTCTCCGAATGCATTAAAGTCAATGGGTGTTTTTTCTTATGGCGACTTTTTTCTCCGAATGCATTAAAGTCAATGGGTGTTTTTTCTTATGGCGACTTTTTTCTCCGAATGCATTAAAGTCAATGGGTGTTTTTTCTTATGGCGACTTTTTTCTCCGAATGCATTAAAGTCAATGGGTGTTTTTTCTTATGGCGACTTTTTTCTCCGAATGCATTAAAGTCAATGGGTGTTTTTTCTTATGGCGACTTTTTTCTCCGAATGCATTAAAGTCAATGGGTGTTTTTTCTTATGGCGACTTTTTTCTCCGAATGCATTAAAGTCAATGGGTGTTTTTTCTTATGGCGACTTTTTTCTCCGAATGCATTAAAGTCAATGGGTGTTTTTTCTTAAGGCGACTTTTTTCTCCGAATGCATTAAAGTCAATGGGTGTTTTTTCTTATGGCGACTTTTTTCTCCGAATGCATTAAAGTCAATGGGTGTTTTTTCTTATGGCGACTTTTTTCTCCGAATGCATTAAAGTCAATGGGTGTTTTTTCTTATGGCGACTTTTTTCTCCGAATGCATTAAAGTCAATGGGTGTTTTTTCTTATGGCGACTTTTTTCTCCGAATGCATTAAAGTCAATGGGTGTTTTTTCTTATGGCGACTTTTTTCTCCGAATGCATTAAAGTCAATGGGTGTTTTTTCTTATGGCGACTTTTTTCTCCGAATGCATTAAAGTCAATGGGTGTTTTTTCTTATGGCGACTTTTTTCTCCGAATGCATTAAAGTCAATGGGTGTTTTTTCTTATGGTGACTTTTTTCTCCGAATGTATTAAAGTCAATGGGTGTTTTTTCTTATGGTGACTTTTTTCTCCGAATGCATTAAAGTCAATGGGTGTTTTTTCTTATGGCGACTTTTTTCTCCGAATGCATTAAAGTCAATGGGTGTTTTTTCTTATGGCGACTTTTTTCTCCGAATGCATTAAAGTCAATGGGTGTTTTTTCTTATGGCGACTTTTTTCTCCGAATGCATTAAAGTCAATGGGTGTTTTTTCTTATGGTGACTTTTTTTTCAAATGCATTAAAGTCAATGGGTGTTTTTTCTTCTGGCGACTTTTTTCTCCGAATGCATTAAAGTCAATGGGTGTTTTTTCTTAAGGCGACTTTTTTCTCCGAATGCATTAAAGTCAATGGGTGTTTTTTCTTATGGCGACTTTTTTCTCCGAATGCATTAAAGTCAATGGGTGTTTTTTCTTATGGCGACTTTTTTCTCCGAATGCATTAAAGTCAATGGGTGTTTTTTCTTATGGCGACTTTTTTCTCCGAATGCATTAAAGTCAATTGCAATTTTTTCTTATGGCGACTTTTTTCTCCGAATGCATTAAAGTCAATGGGTGTTTTTTCTTATGGCGACTTTTTTCTCCGAATGCATTAAAGTCAATGGGTGTTTTTTCTTATGGCGACTTTTTTCTCCGAATGCATTAAAGTCAATGGGTGTTTTTCTTATGGCGACTTTTTTCTCCGAATGCATTAAAGTCAATGGGTGTTTTTCTTATGGCGACTTTTTTCTCCGAATGCATTAAAGTCAATTGCAATTTTTTCTTATGGCGACTTTTTTCTCCGAATGCATTAAAGTCAATGGGTGTTTTTTCTTATGGCGACTTTTTTCTTCCAATGCATTAAAGTCAATGGGTGTTTTTTCTTATGGCGACTTTTTTCTCCGAATGCATTAAAGTCAATGGGAGTTTTTTCTTATGGCGACTTTTTTCTCCGAATGCATTAAAGTCAATGGGTGTTTTTTCTTATGGCGACTTTTTTCTCCGAATGCATTAAAGTCAATTGCAATTTTTTCTTATGGCGACTTTTTTCTCCGAATGCATTAAAGTCAATGGGTGTTTTTTCTTATGGCGACTTTTTTCTCCGAATGCATTAAAGTCAATGGGTGTTTTTTCTTATGGCGACTTTTTTCTCCGAATGCATTAAAGTCAATGGGTGTTTTTTCTTATGGCGACTTTTTTCTCGGAATGCATAAAAGTCATTGGGTGTTTTTTCTTATGGCGACTTTTTTCTCCGAATGCATTAAAGTCAATGGGTATTTTTTCTTATGGCGACTTTTTTCTCCGAATGCATTAAAGTCAATGGGTGTTTTTTCTTATGGCGACTTTTTTCTCCGAATGCATTAAAGTCAATGGGTGTTTTTTCTTATGGCGACTTTTTTCTCCGAATGCATTAAAGTCAATGGGTGTTTTTTCTTATGGCGACTTTTTTCTCCGAATGCATTAAAGTCAATGGGTGTTTTTTCTTAAGGCGACTTTTTTCTCCGAATGCATTAAAGTCAATGGGTGTTTTTTCTTATGGCGACTTTTTTCTCCGAATGTATTAAAGTCAATGGGTGTTTTTTCTTATGGCGACTTTTTTCTCCGAATGCATTAAAGTCAATGGGTGTTTTTTCTTATGGCGACTTTTTTCTCCGAATGCATTAAAGTCAATGGGTGTTTTTTCTTATGGCGACTTTTTTCTTCCAATGCATTAAAGTCAATGGGTGTTTTTTCTTATGGCGACTTTTTTCTCCGAATGGATTAAAGTCAATGGGAGTTTTTTCTTATGGCGACTTTTTTCTCCGAATGCATTAAAGTCAATGGGTGTTTTTTCTTATGGCGACTTTTTTCTCCGAATGCATTAAAGTCAATGGGTGTTTTTTCTTATGGTGACTTTTTTGTCCGAATGCATTAAAGTCAATGGGTGTTTTTTCTTATGGCGACTTTTTTCTTCAAATGCATTAAAGTCAATTGCAATTTTTTCTTATGGCGACTTTTTTCTCCGAATGCATTAAAGTCAATGGGTGTTTTTTCTTATGGCGACTTTTTTCTCCGAATGCATTAAAGTCAATGGGTGTTTTTTCTTATGGCGACTTTTTTCTCCGAATGCATTAAAGTCAATGGGTGTTTTTTCTTATGGCGACTTTTTTCTCCGAATGCATTAAAGTCAATGGGTGTTTTTTCTTATGGCGACTTTTTTCTCCGAATGCATTAAAGTCAATGGGTGTTTTTTCTTATGGCGACTTTTTTCTCCGAATGCATTAAAGTCAATGGGTGTTTTTTCTTATGGCGACTTTTTTCTCCGAATGCATTAAAGTCAATGGGTGTTTTTTCTTATGGCGACTTTTTTCTCCGAATGCATTAAAGTCAATGGGTGTTTTTTCTCATGGCGACTTTTTTCTCCGAATGCATTAAAGTCAATGGGTGTTTTTTCTCATGGCGACTTTTTTCTCCGAATGCATTAAAGTCAATGGGTGTTTTTTCTTATGGCGACTTTTTTCTCCGAATGCATTAAAGTCAATGGGTGTTTTTTCTTATGGCGACTTTTTTCTCCGAATGCATTAAAGTCAATGGGTGTTTTTTCTTATGGCGACTTTTTTCTCCGAATGCATTAAAGTCAATGGGTGTTTTTTCTTATGGCGACTTTTTTCTCCGAATGCATTAAAGTCAATGGGTGTTTTTTCTTATGGCGACTTTTTTCTCCGAATGCATTAAAGTCAATGGGTGTTTTTTCTCATGGCGACTTTTTTCTCCGAATGCATTAAAGTCAATGGGTGTTTTTTCTTATGGCGACTTTTTTCTCCGAATGCATTAAAGTCAATGGGTGTTTTTTCTTATGGCGACTTTTTTCTCCGAATGCATTAAAGTCAATGGGTGTTTTTTCTTATGGCGACTTTTTTCTCCGAATGCATTAAAGTCAATGGGTGTTTTTTCTTATGGCGACTTTTTTCTCCGAATGCATTAAAGTCAATGGGTGTTTTTTCTTATGGCGACTTTTTTCTCCGAATGCATTAAAGTCAATGGGTGTTTTTTCTTATGGCGACTTTTTTCTCCGAATGCATTAAAGTCAATGGGTGTTTTTTCTTATGGCGACTTTTTTCTCCGAATGCATTAAAGTCAATGGGTGTTTTTTCTTATGGCGACTTTTTTCTCCGAATGCATTAAAGTCAATGGGTGTTTTTTCTTATGGTGACTTTTTTCTCCGAATGTATTAAAGTCAATGGGTGTTTTTTCTTATGGTGACTTTTTTCTCCGAATGCATTAAAGTCAATGGGTGTTTTTTCTTATGGCGACTTTTTTCTCCGAATGCATTAAAGTCAATGGGTGTTTTTTCTTATGGCGACTTTTTTCTCCGAATGCATTAAAGTCAATGGGTGTTTTTTCTTATGGCGACTTTTTTCTCCGAATGCATTAAAGTCAATGGGTGTTTTTTCTTATGGTGACTTTTTTTTCAAATGCATTAAAGTCAATGGGTGTTTTTTCTTCTGGCGACTTTTTTCTCCGAATGCATTAAAGTCAATGGGTGTTTTTTCTTAAGGCGACTTTTTTCTCCGAATGCATTAAAGTCAATGGGTGTTTTTTCTTATGGCGACTTTTTTCTCCGAATGCATTAAAGTCAATGGGTGTTTTTTCTTATGGCGACTTTTTTCTCCGAATGCATTAAAGTCAATGGGTGTTTTTTCTTATGGCGACTTTTTTCTCCGAATGCATTAAAGTCAATTGCAATTTTTTCTTATGGCGACTTTTTTCTCCGAATGCATTAAAGTCAATGGGTGTTTTTTCTTATGGCGACTTTTTTCTCCGAATGCATTAAAGTCAATGGGTGTTTTTTCTTATGGCGACTTTTTTCTCCGAATGCATTAAAGTCAATGGGTGTTTTTCTTATGGCGACTTTTTTCTCCGAATGCATTAAAGTCAATGGGTGTTTTTCTTATGGCGACTTTTTTCTCCGAATGCATTAAAGTCAATTGCAATTTTTTCTTATGGCGACTTTTTTCTCCGAATGCATTAAAGTCAATGGGTGTTTTTTCTTATGGCGACTTTTTTCTTCCAATGCATTAAAGTCAATGGGTGTTTTTCTTATGGCGACTTTTTTCTCCGAATGCATTAAAGTCAATGGGAGTTTTTTCTTATGGCGACTTTTTTCTCCGAATGCATTAAAGTCAATGGGTGTTTTTTCTTATGGCGACTTTTTTCTCCGAATGCATTAAAGTCAATTGCAATTTTTTCTTATGGCGACTTTTTTTTCCGAATGCATTAAAGTCAATGGGTGTTTTTTCTTATGGCGACTTTTTTCTCCGAATGCATTAAAGTCAATGGGTGTTTTTTCTTATGGCGACTTTTTTCTCCGAATGCATTAAAGTCAATGGGTGTTTTTTCTTATGGCGACTTTTTTCTCGGAATGCATAAAAGTCATTGGGTGTTTTTTCTTATGGCGACTTTTTTCTCCGAATGCATTAAAGTCAATGGGTGTTTTTTCTTATGGCGACTTTTTTCTCCGAATGCATTAAAGTCAATGGGTGTTTTTTCTTATGGCGACTTTTTTCTCCGAATGCATTAAAGTCAATGGGTGTTTTTTCTTATGGCGACTTTTTTCTCCGAATGCATTAAAGTCAATGGGTGTTTTTTCTTATGGCGACTTTTTTCTCCGAATGCATTAAAGTCAATGGGTGTTTTTTCTTAAGGCGACTTTTTTCTCCGAATGCATTAAAGTCAATGGGTGTTTTTTCTTATGGCGACTTTTTTCTCCGAATGTATTAAAGTCAATGGGTGTTTTTTCTTATGGCGACTTTTTTCTCCGAATGCATTAAAGTCAATGGGTGTTTTTTCTTAAGGCGACTTTTTTCTCCGAATGCATTAAAGTCAATGGGTGTTTTTTCTTATGGCGACTTTTTTCTCCGAATGCATTAAAGTCAATGGGTGTTTTTTCTTATGGCGACTTTTTTCTCCGAATGCATTAAAGTCAATGGGTGTTTTTTCTTATGGCGACTTTTTTCTCCGAATGCATTAAAGTCAATGGGTGTTTTTTCTTATGGCGACTTTTTTCTCCGAATGCATTAAAGTCAATGGGTGTTTTTTCTTATGGCGACTTTTTTCTCCGAATGCATTAAAGTCAATGGGTGTTTTTTCTTATGGCGACTTTTTTCTCCGAATGCATTAAAGTCAATGGGTGTTTTTTCTTATGGCGACTTTTTTCTCCGAATGCATTAAAGTCAATGGGTGTTTTTTCTTAAGGCGACTTTTTTCTCCGAATGCATTAAAGTCAATGGGTGTTTTTTCTTATGGCGACTTTTTTCTCCGAATGCATTAAAGTCAATGGGTGTTTTTTCTTATGGCGACTTTTTTCTCCGAATGCATTAAAGTCAATGGGTGTTTTTTCTTATGGTGACTTTTTTCTCCGAATGTATTAAAGTCAATGGGTGTTTTTTCTTATGGCGACTTTTTTCTCCGAATGCATTAAAGTCAATGGGTGTTTTTTCTTATGGCGACTTTTTTCTCCGAATGCATTAAAGTCAATGGGTGTTTTTTCTTATGGTGACTTTTTTTCTAATGCATTAAAGTCAATGGGTGTTTTTTCTTCTGGCGACTTTTTTCTCCGAATGCATTAAAGTCAATGGGTGTTTTTTCTTATGGCGACTTTTTTCTCCGAATGCATTAAAGTCAATGGGTGTTTTTTCTTATGGCGACTTTTTTCTCCGAATGCATTAAAGTCAATGGGTGTTTTTTCTTATGGCGACTTTTTTCTCCGAATGCATTAAAGTCAATGGGTGTTTTTTCTTATGGCGACTTTTTTCTCCGAATGCATTAAAGTCAATGGGTGTTTTTTCTTATGGCGACTTTTTTCTCCGAATGCATTAAAGTCAATGGGTGTTTTTTCTTATGGTGACTTTTTTCTCCGAATGTATTAAAGTCAATGGGTGTTTTTTCTTATGGCGACTTTTTTCTCCGAATGCATTAAAGTCAATGGGTGTTTTTTCTTATGGCGACTTTTTTCTCCGAATGCATTAAAGTCAATGGGTGTTTTTTCTTATGGTGACTTTTTTTTCAAATGCATTAAAGTCAATGGGTGTTTTTTCTTCTGGCGACTTTTTTCTCCGAATGCATTAAAGTCAATGGGTGTTTTTTCTTAAGGCGACTTTTTTCTCCGAATGCATTAAAGTCAATGGGTGTTTTTTCTTATGGCGACTTTTTTCTCCGAATGCATTAAAGTCAATGGGTGTTTTTTCTTATGGCGACTTTTTTCTCCGAATGCATTAAAGTCAATGGGTGTTTTTTCTTATGGCGACTTTTTTCTCCGAATGCATTAAAGTCAATTGCAATTTTTTCTTATGGCGACTTTTTTCTCCGAATGCATTAAAGTCAATGGGTGTTTTTTCTTATGGCGACTTTTTTCTCCGAATGCATTAAAGTCAATGGGTGTTTTTTCTTATGGCGACTTTTTTCTCCGAATGCATTAAAGTCAATGGGTGTTTTTCTTATGGCGACTTTTTTCTCCGAATGCATTAAAGTCAATGGGTGTTTTTCTTATGGCGACTTTTTTCTCCGAATGCATTAAAGTCAATTGCAATTTTTTCTTATGGCGACTTTTTTCTCCGAATGCATTAAAGTCAATGGGTGTTTTTTCTTATGGCGACTTTTTTCTTCCAATGCATTAAAGTCAATGGGTGTTTTTTCTTATGGCGACTTTTTTCTCCGAATGCATTAAAGTCAATGGGAGTTTTTTCTTATGGCGACTTTTTTCTCCGAATGCATTAAAGTCAATGGGTGTTTTTTCTTATGGCGACTTTTTTCTCCGAATGCATTAAAGTCAATTGCAATTTTTTCTTATGGCGACTTTTTTCTCCGAATGCATTAAAGTCAATGGGTGTTTTTTCTTATGGCGACTTTTTTCTCCGAATGCATTAAAGTCAATGGGTGTTTTTTCTTATGGCGACTTTTTTCTCCGAATGCATTAAAGTCAATGGGTGTTTTTTCTTATGGCGACTTTTTTCTCGGAATGCATAAAAGTCATTGGGTGTTTTTTCTTATGGCGACTTTTTTTCTCCGAATGCATTAAAGTCAATGGGTGTTTTTTCTTATGGCGACTTTTTTCTCCGAATGCATTAAAGTCAATGGGTGTTTTTTCTTATGGCGACTTTTTTCTCCGAATGCATTAAAGTCAATGGGTGTTTTTTCTTATGGCGACTTTTTTCTCCGAATGCATTAAAGTCAATGGGTGTTTTTTCTTATGGCGACTTTTTTCTCCGAATGCATTAAAGTCAATGGGTGTTTTTTCTTAAGGCGACTTTTTTCTCCGAATGCATTAAAGTCAATGGGTGTTTTTTCTTATGGCGACTTTTTTCTCCGAATGTATTAAAGTCAATGGGTGTTTTTTCTTATGGCGACTTTTTTCTCCGAATGCATTAAAGTCAATGGGTGTTTTTTCTTATGGCGACTTTTTTCTCCGAATGCATTAAAGTCAATGGGTGTTTTTTCTTATGGCGACTTTTTTCTTCCAATGCATTAAAGTCAATGGGTGTTTTTTCTTATGGCGACTTTTTTCTCCGAATGGATTAAAGTCAATGGGAGTTTTTTCTTATGGCGACTTTTTTCTCCGAATGCATTAAAGTCAATGGGTGTTTTTTCTTATGGCGACTTTTTTCTCCGAATGCATTAAAGTCAATGGGTGTTTTTTCTTATGGTGACTTTTTTGTCCGAATGCATTAAAGTCAATGGGTGTTTTTTCTTATGGCGACTTTTTTCTTCAAATGCATTAAAGTCAATTGCAATTTTTTCTTATGGCGACTTTTTCTCCGAATGCATTAAAGTCAATGGGTGTTTTTTCTTATGGCGACTTTTTTCTCCGAATGCATTAAAGTCAATGGGTGTTTTTTCTTATGGCGACTTTTTTCTCCGAATGCATTAAAGTCAATGGGTGTTTTTTCTTATGGCGACTTTTTTCTCCGAATGCATTAAAGTCAATGGGTGTTTTTTCTTATGGCGACTTTTTTCTCCGAATGCATTAAAGTCAATGGGTGTTTTTTCTTATGGCGACTTTTTTCTCCGAATGCATTAAAGTCAATGGGTGTTTTTTCTTATGGCGACTTTTTTCTCCGAATGCATTAAAGTCAATGGGTGTTTTTTCTTATGGCGACTTTTTCTCCGAATGCATTAAAGTCAATGGGTGTTTTTTCTCATGGCGACTTTTTTCTCCGAATGCATTAAAGTCAATGGGTGTTTTTTCTCATGGCGACTTTTTTCTCCGAATGCATTAAAGTCAATGGGTGTTTTTTCTTATGGCGACTTTTTTCTCCGAATGCATTAAAGTCAATGGGTGTTTTTTCTTATGGCGACTTTTTTCTCCGAATGCATTAAAGTCAATGGGTGTTTTTTCTTATGGCGACTTTTTTCTCCGAATGCATTAAGTCAATGGGTGTTTTTTCTTATGGCGACTTTTTTCTCCGAATGCATTAAAGTCAATGGGTGTTTTTTCTTATGGCGACTTTTTTCTCCGAATGCATTAAAGTCAATGGGTGTTTTTTTCTCATGGCGACTTTTTTCTCCGAATGCATTAAAGTCAATGGGTGTTTTTTCTTATGGCGACTTTTTTCTCCGAATGCATTAAAGTCAATGGGTGTTTTTTCTTATGGCGACTTTTTTCTCCGAATGCATTAAGTCAATGGGTGTTTTTCTTATGGCGACTTTTTTCTCCGAATGCATTAAAGTCAATGGGTGTTTTTCTTATGGCGACTTTTTTCTCCGAATGCATTAAAGTCAATGGGTGTTTTTTCTTATGGCGACTTTTTTCTCCGAATGCATTAAAGTCAATGGGTGTTTTTTCTTATGGCGACTTTTTTCTCCGAATGCATTAAAGTCAATGGGTGTTTTTTCTTATGGCGACTTTTTTCTCCGAATGCATTAAAGTCAATGGGTGTTTTTTCTTATGGCGACTTTTTTCTCCGAATGCATTAAAGTCAATGGGTGTTTTTTCTTATGGTGACTTTTTTCTCCGAATGTATTAAAGTCAATGGGTGTTTTTTCTTATGGTGACTTTTTTCTCCGAATGCATTAAAGTCAATGGGTGTTTTTCTTATGGCGACTTTTTCTCCGAATGCATTAAAGTCAATGGGTGTTTTTTCTTATGGCGACTTTTTTCTCCGAATGCATTAAAGTCAATGGGTGTTTTTCTTATGGCGACTTTTTCTCCGAATGCATTAAAGTCAATGGGTGTTTTTTCTTATGGTGACTTTTTTTTCAAATGCATTAAAGTCAATGGGTGTTTTTTCTTCTGGCGACTTTTTTCTCCGAATGCATTAAAGTCAATGGGTGTTTTTTCTTAAGGCGACTTTTTCTCCGAATGCATTAAAGTCAATGGGTGTTTTTTCTTATGGCGACTTTTTTCTCCGAATGCATTAAAGTCAATGGGTGTTTTTTCTTATGGCGACTTTTTTCTCCGAATGCATTAAAGTCAATGGGTGTTTTTTCTTATGGCGACTTTTTTCTCCGAATGCATTAAAGTCAATTGCAATTTTTTCTTATGGCGACTTTTTTCTCCGAATGCATTAAAGTCAATGGGTGTTTTTTCTTATGGCGACTTTTTTCTCCGAATGCATTAAAGTCAATGGGTGTTTTTTCTTATGGCGACTTTTTTCTCCGAATGCATTAAAGTCAATGGGTGTTTTTCTTATGGCGACTTTTTTCTCCGAATGCATTAAAGTCAATGGGTGTTTTTCTTATGGCGACTTTTTTCTCCGAATGCATTAAAGTCAATTGCAATTTTTTCTTATGGCGACTTTTTTCTCCGAATGCATTAAAGTCAATGGGTGTTTTTTCTTATGGCGACTTTTTTCTTCCAATGCATTAAAGTCAATGGGTGTTTTTTCTTATGGCGACTTTTTTCTCCGAATGCATTAAAGTCAATGGGAGTTTTTTCTTATGGCGACTTTTTTCTCCGAATGCATTAAAGTCAATGGGTGTTTTTTCTTATGGCGACTTTTTTCTCCGAATGCATTAAAGTCAATTGCAATTTTTTCTTATGGCGACTTTTTTTTTCCGAATGCATTAAAGTCAATGGGTGTTTTTTCTTATGGCGACTTTTTTCTCCGAATGCATTAAAGTCAATGGGTGTTTTTTCTTATGGCGACTTTTTTCTCCGAATGCATTAAAGTCAATGGGTGTTTTTTCTTATGGCGACTTTTTTCTCGGAATGCATAAAAGTCATTGGGTGTTTTTTTCTTATGGCGACTTTTTTTCTCCGAATGCATTAAAGTCAATGGGTGTTTTTTCTTATGGCGACTTTTTTCTCCGAATGCATTAAAGTCAATGGGTGTTTTTTCTTATGGCGACTTTTTTCTCCGAATGCATTAAAGTCAATGGGTGTTTTTTCTTATGGCGACTTTTTCTCCGAATGCATTAAAGTCAATGGGTGTTTTTTCTTATGGCGACTTTTTTCTCCGAATGCATTAAAGTCAATGGGTGTTTTTTCTTAAGGCGACTTTTTTCTCCGAATGCATTAAAGTCAATGGGTGTTTTTTCTTATGGCGACTTTTTTCTCCGAATGTATTAAAGTCAATGGGTGTTTTTTCTTATGGCGACTTTTTTCTCCGAATGCATTAAAGTCAATGGGTGTTTTTTCTTAAGGCGACTTTTTTCTCCGAATGCATTAAAGTCAATGGGTGTTTTTTCTTATGGCGACTTTTTTCTCCGAATGCATTAAAGTCAATGGGTGTTTTTTCTTATGGCGACTTTTTTCTCCGAATGCATTAAAGTCAATGGGTGTTTTTTCTTATGGCGACTTTTTTCTCCGAATGCATTAAAGTCAATGGGTGTTTTTTCTTATGGCGACTTTTTTCTCCGAATGCATTAAAGTCAATGGGTGTTTTTTCTTATGGCGACTTTTTTCTCCGAATGCATTAAAGTCAATGGGTGTTTTTCTTATGGCGACTTTTTTCTCCGAATGCATTAAAGTCAATGGGTGTTTTTTCTTATGGCGACTTTTTTCTCCGAATGCATTAAAGTCAATGGGTGTTTTTTCTTAAGGCGACTTTTTTCTCCGAATGCATTAAAGTCAATGGGTGTTTTTTCTTATGGCGACTTTTTTCTCCGAATGCATTAAAGTCAATGGGTGTTTTTTCTTATGGCGACTTTTTTCTCCGAATGCATTAAAGTCAATGGGTGTTTTTTCTTATGGTGACTTTTTTCTCCGAATGTATTAAAGTCAATGGGTGTTTTTTCTTATGGCGACTTTTTTCTCCGAATGCATTAAAGTCAATGGGTGTTTTTTCTTATGGCGACTTTTTTCTCCGAATGCATTAAAGTCAATGGGTGTTTTTTCTTATGGTGACTTTTTTTTCTAATGCATTAAAGTCAATGGGTGTTTTTTCTTCTGGCGACTTTTTTCTCCGAATGCATTAAAGTCAATGGGTGTTTTTTCTTATGGCGACTTTTTTCTCCGAATGCATTAAAGTCAATGGGTGTTTTTTCTTATGGCGACTTTTTTCTCCGAATGCATTAAAGTCAATGGGTGTTTTTTCTTATGGCGACTTTTTTCTCCGAATGCATTAAAGTCAATGGGTGTTTTTTCTTATGGCGACTTTTTTCTCCGAATGCATTAAAGTCAATGGGTGTTTTTTCTTATGGCGACTTTTTTCTCCGAATGCATTAAAGTCAATGGGTGTTTTTTCTTATGGTGACTTTTTTCTCCGAATGTATTAAAGTCAATGGGTGTTTTTTCTTATGGCGACTTTTTTCTCCGAATGCATTAAAGTCAATGGGTGTTTTTTCTTATGGCGACTTTTTTCTCCGAATGCATTAAAGTCAATGGGTGTTTTTTCTTATGGTGACTTTTTTTTCAAATGCATTAAAGTCAATGGGTGTTTTTTCTTCTGGCGACTTTTTTCTCCGAATGCATTAAAGTCAATGGGTGTTTTTTCTTATGGCGACTTTTTTCTCCGAATGCATTAAAGTCAATGGGTGTTTTTTCTTATGGCGACTTTTTTCTCCGAATGCATTAAAGTCAATGGGTGTTTTTTCTTATGGCGACTTTTTTCTCCGAATGCATTAAAGTCAATGGGTGTTTTTTCTTATGGCACACAGCAAAATTCAGAATTTCACCACAAATCCATGGCTGGAGAATAAATTCGCTCATCACTAGAATTGAGTAAATCAATGAGCTCCTGAATTTTCATTTAATGGATTTAGCAAATGAATTAATCTCAGGACTTTATTCAAGGATGAACATGTGATACACATACGTGTCTATTGATCTCTCTCTATTCATCACGTGTCTCATCTATTAACCAGAAACCTAATATTCCCACATGGGAACTCATTTGCTATTGAGTTTTATTTAATCAAATCATTCTTTTCTCTGTAATATGAAACATTCTGACTGATGGTAACGAAGATGCACAAATCCATCAATTCTAAGAGAATAGCAAAAGCCAACATTCATTCTAGAGAATGGCCTGATATATTCCTGCTGGGCTAGTGTTGTGCAACTAAGGGGCAGATTTATCAAAGGTCAAAGTGAATTTTCAAAGTAAAAAACTTCGAATTTCGAAGTAATTTTTGGGTACTTCGACTAGGGAATAGTCCAACTTCGATTTGAATTTGAAAAAAACTTTGAAATTCGAAGATCGAATTTTTGTTAAGTACTGTCTCTTTAAAACTTTGACTATTTGCCACCTGAAAGCTGCCAAAGTGCTGTTTTAGCCTGTGGGGGACCTCCTAGAACCTGTATGGGGGCAATTGGGGGAGTTTGGGAAATCGAAGGTCGAAGTTAAAAAAACTGCAATTGAAGTAGATCGTACGATTCAAAGAAGACCAAATTCGTCCCACTTCGACCCCAAAAAACTTCTACCTTCATTCAGTTGGTCTTTTTAATTCAAAGTTCCACGTTTTTTTAACTTCGACTTTTGATAAATATGCCCCTAAATGTAGAGTCAGTATATAAATATATAAATATATAAATAAACCACAGAATCCGCTCATGTTTCATGGAAATGTCCAATGGAAAGAACAGTAGTGTGAGCCCTGGAAATTGTAACCAAACAAGGATTTATAGACCTATTGTTACAGTTAAATACAATTGTAACCTGTATTTTATAGGGGGGAAATAAGAGCAATGGGAGCAGGCTCTCCGGCTGGGCTCTATACATTAATATGGGACTATCATTTGGCCCTTCCTGGTTAAAGGGGACGTTCACCTTCCAGCATTTTTCTCAGGTTTCAGACAGTTCAGAAATGAACTCGTCTCCTTTACTGTAGAAGTTTATTGAGGCTCTTCCATAGTGTATTTTAGTTGGCAGAGAAGTGGCTGAATCCCCCCTATATTATTGGGAAGCTTTGCCTGTGTACCCACTTACTCACATTCAGTAGCAGTGCTATTAGCCCATGGAGACACTATGGGGCACATTTACTAAGCTCGAGTGAAGGATTTGAATATAAAAAACTTCGAATATTGAAGTATTTTTTTGGGTACTTCGACCATCGAATAGGCTACTACGACCTTCAACTTCAATTTAAACAATTCGAATAAAAAATCATTCGACCATTCGATAGTCGAAGTACTGTCTCTTTAAAAAAAACTTTGACTACCTACTTTGGTAGTTTAAACCTACTGAGGTACAATGTTATCCTATGGGGACCTTCCCCATCACTTTCCTAAGCTTTTTTTGACAGAAGAAAAATCCTTCAATCGGATTTGTGTGCAGAGTGGAGACGCAATGATATTCCGGGAGTTGCCATATCAGTTGATCTCACAGGGTAAAAATAAAACTCTATAGAAGTCATGGAACTCTGCTGCCCCCCTGCTACTGAACCTGCAGCTGATTGGCCCATGTGTGGCCCCAAAACCCCCTATGTAAATGATGGCAGGGCTCAGATATACATTGATCTGGGCAGAAGATGGAATTAGGGGGTGGAGTCTAGACAGGGGCGGGATCTGATATTTGGAGTGAGGGGCAAATCTTGGCTCAACTATTGTCCAAACTGGGCAGACTGGCAGGTCGCTGTATACAAGGAAGGGATGTTGAACTACAGCTCTGACCGTGCATTCAAACAGCTGCCTGGCGGGGCTGCTGGGAGTTGTAGTTTAATAGCAGCTGCAGGGACCTATAATTCCCAGGGTCTGGTGCAGGAACTGTACAAATATCCAAACAAGAATTAAAACCCAAAATTCCCTTTTATATTACCCACAGTCCCTCGGTGCAGGACCCCCTGGGGTGTAATTTGCTGCTGATGTAGGACGGGCCCCTGGCATCATGTTTCCCTATTGGTTCCCCCATCTTCTAATGACAATTCTCAGCTGAGTTTGGCACCGGCTGCATAAAATCCGCTCCAGGGGGTCCGTGCTGGGGGTCCTGGGAATCTCATTGAGAAAATTCATTTCAATTCACACGCACGTAAAGGGGAAGTTGACCCTAACATTTAGTGTTAGACAATGTATAATATGTTTTTATTGAAAAAATTTTTTTTATAACAAATAAAATAGACAAATATAAAGGAATTCGGAGTTACAAAAGAAAATGATGGATAAATTCCATGGTTAGTATATTTGGAATATACACATGCGGTAGCCAGAATGAAGGTCTCCTCTCAACGGTTCATTGTAAAACACATTAAGTCAATGCACCGCACAACATTATTTCCCTCACACTGTACTTAAAATAAACGATTACGAATACCTCGTTCTTTACATCTGATTTATGTGGGGGCTCCTGGGGGGCGCTCGTGAGTTCTGTTCCTGTGATCGTAGGATATTTTGGGTATATTGGTCCGTTTCTTGGACATTAGTATTATTGAGTAATAGTTCCGTGTCGTACCACGTAGTGTATCTAAACGCATATATATCGTTAGGTGTTTAATATGAATTGGGAGCCATTGAATGTAACTCATCCATAGCGAAAAGAATTTGTCAGTAAATTGTTCTTTCTTTGTAGTGGATTCCAGCCAATCCATGTGAAATATATGGTGGAGTTTTTGTTTGAGCAGAGATAGTGGGGGGCAGATGGGGAGAGAATGGTTTTCTGAGTAGCAGCCGTTAACCTTTCTGCCAGCTGTCTTTCAGAGCGGGAAAGTTTTAGTTGTGGAGGGGGTACCCCAAAAATTGCCCATGTTAGCGTAAAAACGTTTGTTTGCTGAGTGAGAGACTCCCAGTGTATCTGAACTTCCCCCCATAATTGTTGAATATTGGGGTGTAGCCAAAGACAGTGCACAAGATCAGCCCGGGATTGATGACATCTCAGACAATTGTCCGAATTTAAAGTGCCCGTATGATGCCTCCTAAGTGCAGTGAGATAAGAGCCATGTAATATCTGTACAGCCATTTCTATTTGCTAACAGACATAGTTTGCATTGTTTTTGTCTGATACTGAAGTATTTGGCCTCTGTTTGTGGGATTAAAGAAGTCCCTCTGAGTAAACAATTGTCTGGTGCTCCAGGTGATAATGTGGTGCTAATAAAGGGGTAAATAACTGTGTTATATCTGGGCCACAGTATATTTCTTGGGTTCTCTTTATCTGTCGTGGAAAGATGTAATGGAGCATTTGGATCAGCAGCACATGCTCATCCGCCAGGAATGGGAATTTCGGGAGAAGCTTGTCTTTAGGGAACACACTGAAAGTGTCACCGACAATATCTTTAATCATTTGCAGATTTGGGTTATGCCATTCCACTAGGGTTTTATTATGTTTCCCCGTCGGAAATGTTGGATTATCAAGCAGATAAGTGGAGTAACAAGGTGTTAATTTAAACCTGCGTCTCACTGAACTCCATGTTCTATAAGTGTCTATAAATAAGGGCTGTTCCCGCATATCCTGTGGAATATCCTTTAATGGAGAATGCAAAAGAAAGTTAAAGGAGAAGGAAAGGTTAAAAGTAAGTAAAGTCAGAAAGGTCCATCTAAATATACCAGTAACCCCCCAAAGTAATGCTGCTCTGAGTCCTCTGTCAAACATCACATTTCTTTCCTTCTATTGTGTACTCATGGGCTTCTGTATCAGACTAACTGTTTTCAGCTTAAACCTCCAGGGCTAGGGCTTGAGCATGCTCAGTTTGCTCCTCTCTCCATGCTGTAATCTGAGCCCAGAGCTATGAGTGAGCAGGAAGTGATGTCACATGAAACTAATATGGCAGCTGCTATCATAAACAAACAGAGAGAGCTTCTAGAGTTGTTTACTCAGGTATGGTAATACATTCTACAGAATAAATATAGTGTTATAGCTTGCACTATTGTGGCTAATCTATTGGCAATAAAATGCCTCTGTAGCTTTCCTTCTCCTTTAAGGGATAAAGCTCCTGTTCAGAGTTGGTCAAGCTCTGTAGAGGCCTATATGTTTCTATTATATATCCAGTCCCCAGCGAAACGTAGTAATGCTGCCTCATTATATTCCCGAATATTTGGAAAGTTAACCCCAGCCAAGGCTTTAGTCTGTTGTAATTTGAATAAACTTATTCCAGATAAAAGTCTGTAACATTTTAATTAATCTTTTGTAATCGGATGGTTTTATGCTGTAAAGTAGCATTTGTAGTTGATAGAGTAATCTAGGAAATAAAATCATGTAGATTAGATGAATTCTCCCCAAAAAGGTTAGGTTTAGTGAGTCCCATTTATTTAGATCTTGTTGAATATTGTCAATAGTTTGTCTAACATTGAGTGAGTAAATCTCTATATGCTTTTTCGCCAGTTTAATACCCAAGTACGTTATGTAAGATTGTGCCCTCTTAAAGGGGAACTCCGTATTCCCAATTGTTGTGATCCCCGGGCCTCCAAGTTCCAATGCTTCAGATTTGTTGAGGTTTATCCGGAAGCCTACAAAAGTACTGAAAAGCTGTATAGTATCCAAAATCGTAGCCAGTTCTATGTGAGGATGATGGATAAACAGTAAAATATCATCTGCAAAGGCTGTTATTTTATGTCTGATATGTCCAAGTGGTATGCCTGCAAATGTTTCCTTTAAAGTAGATGTTTTATTACAGGGTCTAGTGCAATGTTGAATAGTAAAGGTGAAAGAGGGCAACCCTGTCTAGTCCCCTGTTGAATTTCCAATGGTTCTGAATTGTTGCCATTAACTGTTATAAAAGTCTGAGGAGCATCATATAAGGTTTTGAATAGGTTAAGCATATGAATTCCAAAATGTTGGAATTTTAAAAGTCTCCGAATGTGTGCATGGGAGATCCTATCAAAGGCCTTATCGGCATGTAAGTTTAGCAGCAATCCTTGTCTTCTTTTCTCTACGTTACACTGATATATTGTGGCGATAGCCTGTCTGATAGCCCAAACCGGAAGCCCATGTGATTAGAGGTATTTGTAATCTATTAGCCATTATCTTCGTCATCATTTTGAGGTCTTGATTTAGTAACGACATTGGTCTATAGGAGGATGGATCAGTAGGGTCCCTACCTTCCTTATGTAGTTGGCCGATTTTTTTAATTAACAATTGATGTTCATTTTCTATAGTTTTGAATTTTCTCCTCTTTTTAGCTGTCAGCTAAAAACTGCTGTTCCATGAGAATATTGTTTCATTGTGTTTGTTACTTTTTATTCTCTTATTTAGTCAGCTCTCTCTAACATGCCACTGCCTGGTTGCTAGGATAAACTAGGCCCTAGCAACCAGATTGCTGCTGAAATTCCACACTGAACAAAAAGTGAAATAATTCCATTGCCATAAAATGAGGACAAGTTGCAAGTAGTCTTCGGATGTAAATGTGCAGATTGTACTAAACGTTAATTAAAATATGACCCACCCCTTTAAAGGGAAACCTTGGGCTTTTATTATGATCCCTGACCATTTACCTGCTGTGCCTTTGTGTGTATTAAAATCAGAATATGAGCTGGTTGCTAGGGACATTGCCTTTGGCAACCAGAAGGGCTGCTACAAATCTTCCTTACTGTTATTAAAGCAGTGCTGAGTTCAGAGTACGGGATCAAAATAGGCTCTGTTATCAATTATTAAGATGGGGGAGGTTATTTATAAACACTGGGCAAATTTACACCTGGGCAGTATCCGATGACAACCAATCAGACTATTGCTTTCAGTGTTCAACCTGCAGATGTCTGTAAAAATCTAATCACTGATTGGTTGCTATGGGTTACTGCCCATGGGCCAATTTGCCCAGTGTTTATAAATGAGCCCCAGTGACTTACAAAAATCCACACTGGAGACGTTTTCCCTTTGGCCGTTGACCAGTTTGTAGCCTGGGCCGTTCCCATAGAGGATGGAAGTGAAAGGCTTTAGGTCCAAGTCACTGGGAGCTGGAGCCAAACCTGAGAACAGAAAACAGCTGCCGGGTCATGTATGTTACATGTCAAACTGGGGCTCCATTTTGCTTGTGTGCTGAAACCCACCTAGTGCTCACATGGAGTGCAGTAGTCACGGAAATATCATGTTAGCTGGAGAGACCCCTAATCTATCCCAAGGGGCCCTGCACCAGTCTCAAGGGAACTTGGGGTAGAGTTAACCTGGGGTGGGGGCTGTCCCTTAATTAGGCTCAACTGATTGAAGGTTGAGGTAAATGTGTATGAGAACCTACCAAAGATTGAGTTCCCTCGATGAGTGTAACCTCCGAAGGTGAAGACGTGGGAGTGATCGGCGGTGACCACTGTGAGGGTGTCTTCTACTGACGTCATGTTCCCTGATACTCCAATAGCGACGTCCATTTGTACAGCCTCATGCAGCGCTTGCTTTGCCTTCCCCTCATGGTGTCCATGGTCTATTCTTCCACCTGAGAACAAGACATCAGTCCATTAACTACACCTAGAACCCCACGTTCTACTTCACCATTGTACCTAGAACTGCTCCCCTTATACCTTCAACTCCTCCAACAGACCATAATCCAATGTCAGGTCCATTTTTCCGCACGTAGCGCAGCAATTTTTTGACCACACCCCTTTCTGTGGCCACACCCCCTAATTACCATGTTTGTTTTACAAAATTTGGCAGGTTATGAAAGTTTGAAAATATTTCTCCTTATCTAAACTGTGTTTTTGTGTCTCAAAATTGTTACAAAGTATCTTATTTGCACCTGTTAGCTGTTCTGGGCTCTCTGCTAAAAGCCAATTAAGTGAGAAACTTTGTTTCTTTTTCTGGCTGTTCAGGGCAGAGAAAAGAGGGACTTTCCAGTACAAATGAGGGACTGTGGGTTGAGCTGTCAAAAGAGGGACTGTCCCTCCGAAAAAGGGACAGTTGGGAGGTATGCATCACTAAAGCTCTTTAGATCTGAGGGTAACTGTGCCTTTTTTCCCCCAGAGAAAACAACCCCAACCTTGTCAGTCTCCCCTCATAATTTAACTCTTCCCTCCCTCTAACCAGTTTAGTTGCACTTAGTCTCTGCACTCTCTCCAGCTCATTTATATCCCTCTTAAGGACTGGAGTCCAAAACTGCCCCCATACTCCAGATGAGGCCTCACCAGGGACCTATAAAGAGACACAATTATGTTTCATCCCTTGAGTTAATGCCCTTTTTTATACAAGAACTTTATTTGCTTTAGTAGCCACAGAATGACACTGCCCAGAATTAGACAACTTGTTATCTACAAAGACCCCAAGATCCTTCTCATTTAAGGAAACTCCCAACACACTGCCATTTAGTGTATAACTTGCATTTATATTATTTTTGCCAAAGTGCATAACCTGCATTTATCAACATTGAACCTCATTTTCCAGTTTGCTGCCCAGTTTTCCAGTTTAGACAAATCACTGTACAAAGTGGCAGCATCCTGCATGGAACCTATAGTTCTGCACAATTTAGTCTCATCTGCACAAATAGAAACAGTACTTTCAATGGCCACCTCCAGGTCATTAATAAACAAGTTGAAAAGCAAGGGACCTAGTACAGAGCCCTGCGGTACTCCACTAACAACACTGGTCCAATTAGAAAATGTTCCATTCACCACTCTTTGTAGTCTATCTTTTAGCCAGTTCTCTATCCAGGTACAAATACTATGTTCCTATGCTGGTTGGAATTACACCCTATATTCCCCATTACTAGTAGTTGCACATGAATAAACACATAGGGATTTGCTGCCCCCTGTGGCCTCTGTTGGAATTACACCTTTCTCTAGTTGGCCCTCGTGTCAGTTCAGACGTTGGGGTTTTGGCTTCATCACCTCTGGAGGCGGGACAGAAGAATTGATGCTCCTCCTACTGGTTCTATGAGCCGACTCCACCTCTAACCCTCAGTTCTGTTGTCCTGCCTCGAAGGTGAAGGACAGAGCAGTTATAGATTTTATTTTTTCCTTTCTTTTCTTTACAGCTTATTACCATTACTATTATTAGATGCAGAGCTGTCCTGCCAGTGTTATCAGACTCCGGGTCAGAGGACACAACAGGCTCCACTTGAGAGAACCCCCAGTCACCCCAGGGACTACACAAACGTCAGTGTTAAACCCGGGGGATCAGGGATCATAGAGACGCAGAGCTGCAAGTTGTTCCCAAATTAAATAGTTACGGGCGCCAGTGAAAATCCCGTGACGTTGCCTCGCGCAGTGAAGAGGGAAACCGGATTAGATAAGGGCTTGGGAGCAGCGCAGTCGCCATTATTTTGCCAATATTTTCATGCATTTTATCGAACAAAAGATAATTTTGGGCAATAATGATTACAGCACACATATTAAATGCTATCTGCGATATGTGGATGACGTATTTGTACTGTGGGGGTCGACTGAAGCGAAACTCTGTGACTTTATTGATCACATTAACACACAACATCCAACTATTACGTTTACAGCAGAGTACAATACTAAAATGGTGCATTATTTGGATGTAAATGTGATAAAAGAGGGAAACAAACTGACAACTGACTTGTACAGTGAACCGACGGAACAATATGTTACTTAGGACAAGTTATCATACACCGAGTAGCCTTAAAGGTATACACAAGGGCCAATTTGTGAGGATAAGAAGGATAGCGTCGGGTGACCTAAAGTATCTCAATAGTTCTAATGGGTTAATAGAAAAGTTTGTAGCTGGAGGTTATGAACGACAGTCATTAACCCAAACACGTGATGAAGTTCTGAGAGTTAATAGGGACTTCTTACTTCAAAGAAAGGTTGGTAAAAAAGAAACAAACCGTTTCCCCTTTGTAACCACTTATGGCCCAAAAAAGCAAAACTATGCAAAACCTAATTTGCCAAATTTGGCCCATAATTCAAAAAGACCCCGCTTTGGGTAAATTCTGCAAGGACCCCCCTATCTTTTCTTATAAACGTGGAAGAAACCTGGCTGATAGACTGGTTAAGTCTGACATAAGAGGCAAACAAAAAACTCCGAGATTTCTAAGTTCTCCCAAATTAGGTACTTTTCCCTGTTTAAACTGCGGATGCTGTAACTCCATCATTAAGGGTGAAAATATAACCCATCCATTACGGGGAAATAAAATAAAGGCTAAACAATATGCTACTTGCAATTCAGAATTTGTCATTTATGGATTAAGATGTATGTAGGGCAGACGTCTAGAAAGGTACGGGTGAGGATCAATGAACACAAAAGGTCCAGAACAAACTATGATCCAAACGAAATTAAGACCCATACACCAGTGGGGAAACATTATTTTGAAAACAAGCAGAACAGTTCCAGCCTGAGATGAGGTCCCTGCTTGTAGTAGAGGTGGGGATAGAAAAAAACTGCTACTCCAGCGAGAGGCAAAATGGATCGATGCTTTGAGCACACTGGAACCATTGGGGTTAAATGATGCTTTGAGTTATAAATGTTGTCTGTAAAATAATACAATAACTTTCTTGTCCTTACAGTTTGGTGACGATACTGCAGGGATATTTTTTACTTGAAGGTAGGAGACTGCCTGCAACCACAATGTTGTATTTCAATGACTATTGACATGTATAATAGTACTGTATCCATGGTGTATCTTTGGAGTAGGCCACAAGATGGCAGTATTCCGCAGGTAAAATTTGTTACAATGTAACTGAATGTGTCCAGCCACATGGGAATGGACATGTTGTTTGTTTTTGAGGGTTTTTAAAGGGTTTGGGTTACCCACAGCATTTGTATAAGCACCTGAGGAAGAGCGCGTTGGCTCGAAACATGTTGTGCACTGTATGAATAAAATGAATCACTGAACTACTATCTTGGTTCTCCGGAGTCCTATGTTATAATTGAGTCAGTAGCCCCTACTACATGTGCGGCCTCAAGGGTAATTGCCAGTGTCCATTACGGGGCTGTGCTGTATTACGATTCACACGGGGAATCTGCGCACATTCCTTTCAGACTCATAATTAACCCTTCACACAGAATAACGCGGTTATAGCGGAGACCCCCATTATACTGATCAAGGAGACCGCACTCACGGCCCACAAAGGAACGCTCTGCAAATAGTGAGTGTTACTTTTACATCACTTGTTGTTAATACGGAGAACGCTGATTCTCTCCAGGAGCTGAGAGACAAATTACCGTCTGCCAAAAAGACACAGGCTAAACCCAAGAGACTGCCTGACGGACAAGCCAGATGCAAGACATGAGCTTTCCCTAAGAAACTCTGCAAAGACCTATTGTTCATACTGCAAAGCCAGGGCAGAGAGGGCACAGGTACCACCAGAACTCTCCCCACAACCCACCCAGGCCCAACCCTCTGAGGAACCCAACTCAGCCCCAAATACACCACCACTAGTACCATAACTAGTACATCACAGACTAGGACAGATGCATCACTAAATATGCCTTGGGAACCAAATCAGATGCAAAACATTCCAACAGCACCCCCACAATTGGGAGAGTTTTTCAGTGGATAATGAACACGGGTCAGACCCCACAGTTATCTACTGCAAAGAAAACCAAAAAGGCAAAAAATTCAGATCCCTGAATCCTCATCCTCAGAATCAGAGGAGGAAAGATTACCTGTCCCAGAATCAGAATTTTCGGAGCCTGCTCAATCAACCACTAGTTCTCATTCCGATAAGCCAACGGCTGCAAATCCTGACATTTCCAAAAGATCACTCAGAGAAATGCTACAACTGTAGAAATGAAGGATGAGCCGATCACACTATCCCAAGCTGACAAGCTACTAGATGTGCAGAAAAAAGCTAAACAGACTTTTCCCATCTTTAATGCCATCACTCAGACAATTGAAACTGTATGGGCCCAACCTGAAAGACCCATTGCACTAACATATCCGATACCCGAGGACCACCAAAAGAAATGGGACAAAGCTCCCAAAGTAGATTCAGCGGTTGCCCTTCTATCCAGACAAACCGCATTACCCGCGGAGGAAGACATATTTAAGGATCCATTAGATCAGTGATCCCCAACCAGTAGCTCATGAGTAACAAGTTTCTCCCCAACCCCTTGGGTGTTGCTCTCATTGGCCTCAAAGCAGGTTATTATTTTTGAATTCCAGGCTTGGAGGCAAGTTTTATTGTATAAAAACCAGTTGTACTGTCAAACAGAGTCTCCCATAAGCTGCCAGTCCACATAGGGGCTATCAATAGCCAATCACAGCCCTTATTTGGCACCCAGGAACTTGTTTCATGCTTGTGTTGCTCCCCAACTCTTTTTACATCTGAATGTTGCTCACGGATGAAAAAGGTTGGGGACGTCTGCATTAGATCGACGAATGGAATCTACACTTAAAGAGCAGCAATTCTTCGACCAGCTGCAGGTCTATGACGCACAGACACTGGGCAGAGGAACTAGCACGGCCCCCACCTACTTCCCAACCACAATCACAAGTTGACCGGTTAACCACAACACTGGGTTTTTTAGCTGAAGCAGCTATGGAAGTAATGAAGTTGGCGGCCAAAACAACAGCAAACGTAGTTGTGGCTCGTCGTGCACTATGGCTTCGACACTGATCAACGACACAGCTTCCAAATTGAGATTATTGTCTCTAAAATTCACGGAAGATTCTTTGTTTGGCCCAGACCTCAAACAAATCATTGCTGAGGTCACAGGCGGCACCTTCTTACCTACCAGAAAACATCAGAAATTCGAGGCACCTACCAGAGGCCAACCTCGGAGAAATTGGACATCACAGAGTAGACCATTTCGGCACTTTCGTTCCAATTTCCGCATCATCAGATCAGGGCAACAAACGTAGCAGACCTTCCTGGCACCAACAAGGGAGCACAACTAAGAAACCAAACTATCCCAAAACCAGCTTCGTCTGACTTCAGGCAACGGCAGGGGCCACAACAGGTAGGGGGCCGACTACAAAGATACCTGAGCGAGTTGCAGACACATGTATCAGACTCTTGGGTACTAAGTGTAATTCAAAAGGGATACCGGATTCCCTTCACCTACCGCATAGGAGATTTCATCGTTCACTGCACCACACAAGGAACAACTTCTTCAACAGGCGATCCTTTCACTTCTACACACTGGGGTGATAGAGGCAGTACCAGAGACACAAAAATTCAAAGGCTTCTATTCCAACCTCTTTCTGGTGCGGAAGAAAGACGGAAGCTTCAGGCCGGTACTAAATCTGAAGCCATTAAACCCATTGGTCGCAAATCAAAAATTCAAAATGGAATATTTAGGTCTTCAGTTTGATTCACTCCATCAGAAGGTCAATCTCCCACCAGACAAGATCAAAATAGTGATCACTTCCACTCGCCAAGTCGATAGTTTCAGCAGAGGATTACCTCCGCCTACTAGGCTTCATGGTGTCGGCCCTCGAAGCAATACCGTTCGCCAGGTTCCATATCAGACCCCTCCAACACAATTTTCTAAAGTATTGGAACAAAAATCACAGGGACCTACAGCAACAAATACCTGTAGACCCAACCACCAGAGAGAGTCTAGCCTGGTGGACAGTAAGAACCAACCTACAGGGGGGATAGTAACCACAGATGCCAGTCTCAGGGGCTTGGGAGCGGTTTACAAACACCACACACTACAAGGATTATGGACACCAGAGGAAGCCTCCTCACCCATCAATGTCTTAGAACTTCGGGTGATAGTTCTAGCCCTAGAAGGTTGGTCAACAATACTACAGGCCTGACCAATCAGGATTCAATCCAACAATGCTACCGCAGTAGCATATCACAACAAACAGGGTGGAACACGCAGCAAGATGGCCATGCAGGAGGTATCACTGATTCTCACCTGGGCTGAGCAGTCAGTATCCAACATCTCGGCAGTTTTCATCCCAGGGGTTCAAAACTGGCAAGAAGACTACCTCAGCAGAACGACAGTCGACCAAGGGGAATGGTCATTAAACGACGAAGTGTTCACCCAACTAACACACAAATGGGGCACACCACAGATTAGCCTCCAGACACAACCACAATGTACTGTGCCAGGACCAGAGACCTGGGGGCAGCATTTGTAGATGCATTGGTCAAGCCTTGGAACTTCAAACTAGTCTACGCATTTCCACCATTAGCCATATTACCCAGGGTGATCAGAAGGATCAAGCTGAGCTATAACCTCAGCTAGACGAGTTGAAGAGATTGCAGCATTCTCATGTAGGGAACCATGGCTGGTCATACATCAAGACAAGGTAGCACTTCACAATACTCCAGCATTCCTACCTAAGGTGGTGTCGGACTTCCATTTGAACCAGGAGATCAATCTGCCATCCTTGTGTCCTCGACCACAGAATGATACAGAGACCACATTACATAAACTAGACGTGGTACGAGCTCTCAAAATAGATCTAAAACGATCAGCTCCATATCGAGCTTCAGAAAACCTTTTGGTCTCTTACTCAGACACCCATAAAGGAAGGGCTATTTCCAAGAGGACTATCTCACGCGGGCTAGTAGAGCCTATGATAGAAAGCAAAGACCCAGGTCCTTCACAATGAAGCTCAGTCAACCAGAGCACAAAGCACCTCCTGGCGCCTCAAAATGTAACAAAACCAACACCGATTTGCACAGCCGCCACCCGACTCTCACCAAACACTTTTATTCCATTTTACAAGTTCAATGTTTTTGCTTCTCAATCAGCAGTTTTTGGCCGAAAAGTTCTCCAGGCTTCAGTAGCACAATAAACATTCTTATTAAATCAACAAGTTACAAGTTACCCGCCCAGTGTAAGGGACAGGCTTTGTTACGTCCCCCAACGTCTGCACTGACAGGAGGGCCGACTAGAGAAAAAGGGGTTTTTGTACTCACTGCAATAACCTTTTCTAGTAGCCTGAACTGTCAGTGCAGTAAGTCGCACCCAGGCTGAAGTTAGTATGGGCACAGGGACCTCTTTATCGCTACCCTTTGTCTTTTGCTCTTACTTCTTTACTGTCTCCACCGACTGAGCTTTTCAACAGAACTGAGGGTTAGAGTTGGAGTCGGCTCATAGAACCAGTAGGAGGAGCCAAAAGACATCAATTCTTCTGTCCCGCCTCCAGAGGTGGCTCTACATGAATAAACACAGGGAATCTAATTACTGCCCCCTGTGGCCTCTGTTGGAATTACACCCTATATTCCCCATTACTACCAGTTGCACATGAATAAACACACAGGGATTTGCTGCCCCCTGTGGATCTGGTTGGAAATATTATATTCAGCTCACACACTTCTGTACTTTTCAATTAAAGGACAAGGAAAGGCAAAAAAAATCTGATCTAATACTAATACTTTCTTTAATGAAAAAGAAACCTATCTCCAATATACTTTAATTAAAAAATATGTACTGTTTTTATAAGAAACCTGACTGTATGCAGTGAAATTCTCCCTTCATTTACTGCTGTGGATAGGAATTGTCAGACGGTCCCTAACTGCTCTGCAGGGAAACAATCATACTTATGTACAGCAGGGGGAGCCCCCGCCTTACTTCCCAGCCATGCAGAACTCAAGCAGCTTTGTTTATGACGACGATCCCTAAGCAGCCCAGATCACACTGAGCATGTGCACAGTCTTGGTCTTGCAAAGATGTATAACAAAGTTACAAGATGGTGACCCCCTGTGGCCAAAGCATAAATCATTTGTTTGATTAGGCTTGTGGTGCAGTAAGTTCATGTTTATATTTAGTATACAAAATACAGCATTTCTAGCCTTATTCTATTTTACACTTTCCTTGTCCTTTAAGCATTTGAGAGTTACCTGCTGACAAGACTCCTAAAGGTAAATTCCCACTAGTGACAGTAATGGGATATGATTGTCCAGGATGACAAATGACAGTGTCACATTCTTATCAATTGATACGATTCATAATGAACAATATAGTTACAAATAGGAAACTGCCACAGAGCTCTGACTCTCTGTACTTCCTGCTCCTGGGCTGTTCTCTTTCCCATGGTCAGACAGGAACCTCCCCCTGGGTAAGTGAATCTCCCCCAGTACTTACCCAGGTACAGAGCTCTGATTCTCTGTACTTCCTGCTCCTGGGCTGTTCTCTTTCCCATGGTCAGACAGGAACCTCCCCCTGGGTAAGTGAATCTCCCCCAGTACTTACCCAGGTACAGAGCTCTGATTCTCTGTACTTCCTGCTCCTGGGCTGTTCTCTTTCCCATGGTCAGACAGGAACCTCCCCCTGGGTAAGTGAATCTCCCCCAGTACTTACCCAGGTACAGAGCTCTGATTCTCTGTACTTCCTGCTCCTGGGCTGTTCTCTTTCCCATGGTCAGACAGGAACCTCCCCCTGGGTAAGTGAATCCAATCTCCCCCAGTACTTACCCAGGTACAGAGCTCTGATTCTCTGTACTTCCTGCTCCTGGGCTGTTCTCTTTCCCATGGTCAGACAGGAACCTCCCCCTGGGTAAGTGAATCTCCCCCAGTACTTACCCAGGTACAGAGCTCTGATTCTCTGTACTTCCTGCTCCTGGGCTGTTCTCTTTCCCATGGTCAGACAGGAACCTCCCCCTGGGTAAGTGAATCTCCCCCAGTACTTACCCAGGTACAGAGCTCTGATTCTCTGTACTTCCTGCTCCTGGGCTGTTCTCTTTCCCATGGTCAGACAGGAACCTCCCCCTGGGTAAGTGAATCCAATCTCCCCCAGTACTTACCCAGGTACAGAGCTCTGATTCTCTGTACTTTCTGCTCCTGGGCTGTTCTCTTTCCCATGGTCAGACAGGAACCTCCCCCTGGGTAAGTGAATCCCCCCCAGTACTTACCCAGGTACAGAGCTCTGATTCTCTGTACTTCCTGCTCCTGGGCTGTTCTCTTTCCCATGGTCAGACAGGAACCTCCCCCTGGGTAAGTGAATCCAATCTCCCCAGTACTTACCCAGGTACAGAGCTCTGATTCTCTGTACTTCCTGCTCCTGGGCTGTTCTCTTTCCCATGGTCAGACAGGAACCTCCCCCTGGGTAAGTGAATCTCCCCCAGTACTTACCAAGGTACAGAGCTCTGATTCTCTGTACTTCCTGCTCCTGGGCTGTTCTCTTTCCCATGGTCAGACAGGAACCTCCCCCTGGGTAAGTGAATCTCCCCCAGTACTTACCCAGGTACAGAGCTCTGATTCTCTGTACTTCCTGCTCCTGGGCTGTTCTCTTTCCCATGGTCAGACAGGAACCTCCCCCTGGGTAAGTGAATCTCCCCCAGTACTTACCCAGGTACAGAGCTCTGATTCTCTGTACTTCCTGCTCCTGGGCTGTTCTCTTTCCCATGGTCAGACAGGAACCTCCCCCTGGGTAAGTGAATCTCCCCCAGTACTTACCCAGGTACAGAGCTCTGATTCTCTGTACTTCCTGCTCCTGGGCTGTTCTCTTTCCCATGGTCAGACAGGAACCTCCCCCTGGGTAAGTTAATCCAATCTCCCCCAGTACTTACCCAGGTACAGAGCTCTGATTCTCTGTACTTCCTGCTCCTGGGCTGTTCTCTTTCCCATGGTCAGACAGGAACCTCCCCCTGGGTAAGTGAATCCAATCTCCCCCAGTACTTACCCAGGTACAGAGCTCTGATTCTCTGTACTTCCTGCTCCTGGGCTGTTCTCTTTCCCATGGTCAGACAGGAACCTCCCCCTGGGTAAGTGAATCCAATCTCCCCCAGTACTTACCCAGGTACAGAGCTCTGATTCTCTGTACTTCCTGCTCCTGGGCTGTTCTCTTTCCCATGGTCAGACAGGAACCTCCCCCTGGGTAAGTGAATCCAATCTCCCCCAGTACTTACCCAGGTACAGAGCTCTGATTCTCTGTACTTCCTGTTCCTGGGCTGTTCTCTTTCCCATGGTCAGATAAGGGCCCTGGACTACATTTGAGAAAGTATTTGTAGGAATCATGGGAAAGAGAGCAGCTTTATTGTTAATATAAAATATGGTGGATAACAGAAGTCATTCATGGTTGAATTAAAGTAAACGATCTCCAGTCAATCAGATTGTGCCATTAGGGTGGGCACCAAGGAGTCAGATAAAAGGCAATGAGGAGGCGGGACTCAGTGGTAGAATCTAGGTTTTTATTATAGCAAACAGCAGGAGACCCATTGGATCACATCTCTGTCCTTGGGCGGGGCCGCTTCTTACAAAATGGCAAAGTTTAAAGTAAAGACACGATTGGCTTAGGTGGGAGGGGGCGGGGCTGGATACAGGAAGTGCTGCGTCTGAGCTTTTGTACAACATGCGGTGTGTGCTTTCCCTCCTGCGCTGCTGGAACAATGGGCAACGGAAACAAAGGGGCCACAGCAAATTGTACCGTCTCAGCAGTGAGGCAGACTTACGTCCTACTACTGCTACCAACACTGCACATCCCCAGCCCTCGTTATACTTCATACCATTAGTGACTGCTACAAGACATACTACCCCATTTATCTATCCCAGCAGCCTTTGCTTGGGGACAAAGAAAAGAAACAAAGCTTGAGTGAGCACCAGGGGGGGCACCGATGGTGAAAAGTTGGGATTTAATGTACAAAATGGACACTTTTCTGCCCTACGTGACGCTGCTGGACTGACGGGGAGGGGCCGGCAACTGGACTTGTGATTGGAGGAGCAGAAGGGGGCAGTGCTGGGTCTTGTGATTGGAGGAGCAGAAATGGGTCTTGTGATTGGAGGAGCAGAAATGGGGGCTGCATTACAACTAAATGCACAAAAATCAACTCAAAGCTCAATACAAGTTTCTCCTTAAATAAAAGCTGTTTCAGAGCCACGCGGGGGGGCTGCTGGTTTCTCTGGGGCCCAAGGGGACACAGTGGCTACATCTAAAGAAAATAAAGGGGGGACAATCAGGGCTGGGGGGGGGGGTGGAGAAAGGAAACGCACGGAAACCTTACAAAAGTTTTTGTATTTTTTCTCCTGTAAATTGAGCACTGGCTCCTCCCCCCGGGGCCCAATCACTTCCGCACGCGCAGCGACTTCCTCTGGCTCGACTTGCCCTTTGCCGCTGGTTTCACGGGTTTCTTCGCTGCCGCGGGTTTCTTGGGGGGGCGACGGACGGGCTTTTTGGCGGCAGGAGGAGGAGGAGGAGCCGGGGCAGCCTTTCCCTTCTTGGATTTTGGAGGAGGGGGTGGGGGGGCTTTTTTCGGAACACTTTTTGCCTTCCCTCGTGATGGGGGGGCTCTCTTCTTGGGTGGGGGGGCTCTTGCCCTGGATTTGGGAGGCGCTTTCTTCTTCTGCATCCTGTATATATTGGGGGGGGGGATAAAGGAAAGAAGAGGCAGTTAACAGACGGTTAAAGGAATTGTTCAGTGTAAAAATAAAAACTGGGTAAATAAATAGTCTGTGCAAAATAAATAATGTATCTAATATAGTTAGTTAGCCAAAATGTAATGTATAAAGGCTGGAGTGACTGGATGTCTAATATAACAGCTACAACACTACTTCCTGCTTTTCAGCTCTCTTGCTTTACACTGACTGGTTACCCTGGTTACCAGGCAGTAACCAATCAGAAACTTGAGGGGAGGCACATGGGACATAACTGTTGCTTTTGAATCTGAGCTGAATACTGGGGATCAATTACAAACTCACTGAACAGTTATGTCCCATGTGGCCCCCCTTATAGTCACTGACTAACTCAGAGTTAGAGAGCTGAAAAGCAGGAAGTAGTGTTCTGGCTATTATGTTACACATCCACTCACTCCAGCCTTTATACATTACATTTTTGCCTAACTAACTATATTAGAAACATTTTTTATTTTGCATAGTCTGTCTATTTACACAGTTTTTAGTTTCACACTAAACTGTTCCTTTAATGCCACAGGGGTGGGGGCAAATCCTATAGATCACTGACCTGGGGCAGACTATTTAATTCTCTTTCATTGCCCCCAACTGCACCCAGGGCCACACACTCCATTACCTGGGGGGGGTTAATTTCTATTAAAATATTGGGGTACAGTGGGACCCAGGCCCTTTGCTCCTCAGAACCCATTGATACAGGGGGGGGGGGCACTAAGAAATGGGCTGCTCAATGCAGTGCCCGGGGGAGGAATTATTATTGGCAGCCCCCCAATTTCAGTCACACGAGCCTTTTACTCACCTCCGTTTTGGAGGGGGTTCCTCTTCCTCTGATTCTTCCTCTTCAGACTCCTCCTCCTCCTCATCATCATCAGACTCCTCGTCCTCAGACTCCTCCTCCTTCTCCTGGGGCTTCTCAGGGAACAGCACGTAGGGGCTGCAGGGACATTGAATGGGCAGATAAGAGGCGGAGTCGTACAGGTGTAGAGGGGGCGGGGCCTGCAGCTCCTTACCTTGGGTAATATGGGAAGCAGAGCTGGTAGGTCCCACTGAAACCCTTCCCGGAGATTTGCTCCAACCAACCGTTCTTCTCGCATTTCTGCAGCGTCCTCTTCAGCAGATGCACTGGAACGAGCAGAGCGTTAGTCAGGGGCCCCTACACTTGCCCCGGGGGAGAACAGGTTAGTGGCCTGCACTGTGCCACCCACACATGCCAGTCTGTACTGCCCCGGGCATGGAGTTTACTTAAAGCCACAGCAGAACTGTAACACTCACCCTGGAAGCTGGAGTTAACCCCTGGGTGGTTCTCCAGGACATACTTTTTGATGGCGGTGGTTGAGCAAGTCTTGGGCTCGTTCATGGCGGTAATGGCGGCCAGTATGGCATCCTCAAAGGCTCCACCCACCAGAAGAGGCTTGTCTCCTGCCCGCTTCAGCTGTGGGGTAGAGTAAGGGGTGAATCAAATGACTGACCCACAGTGTGAGCCCTCCAGCCGTCTCCCTGGCACATATTAACCCTGCAGCTGCCACTAATGAGCAAACCTGCTGAAATTCCACTTGCTCATATACCTGCCAGTGCCAGGGTACAGTGGGAGGGCCACACACACAGCTACTGGCACGTCAACTGGGCCCCCCTGTATCTGCTCATCACACCCTAAACTGGCAATATGTCTGAGAAAAGATTATTACCCACAGAATTGACCTCCCCTGTATCCCTCCTCTCACCCGCTGCCCCCTCTTATCCAAGCACAGGAGAGGGATAAAGGAACCTCACAGCCCTGACTGGCAGAAATAAGGGGAAGGAAGAAAGTGTCAGCTCTCACCTGGAATGTGCCAGAAGCTCCTTTGCCAGTGATCTGCTCCAGTTGCCCTTTCTCTACAGCTCTCTGCAAGGCGTTCTTCAGCAGCTGAGGTCTGCCCGGGGCCACAGGAAATAGGGTTACAATGAATTCCTACAGTCCCACAAATAAACTCAGGCCATGCTTCAAGGGCTGTGCCCCAGTGGGGGGAGGAGCACAGGGAGACTGCGGGACACCCACCTGATATCCACCTTGAGTTTGGGGTAGTGCTGGGACAGGTACTTCTTGATGAGACTGTACGAGGCCTCCTTGGGCTCACAGACGCGGGTAAATGCCAGGGGCAAGATATCCTCCAGTTTGACACTGGGCTGGTCCCCGGCGGGGGCGCTGCTTCTCTGTAACAGAAACAAGTGGCATTTGTGATTGTCAGCTCAGCAGCCTCACTCTACTGAACACTGGCGGGACATGTGCCTCCAGAGGGGCAGCAACGACAGCGAACACACAGGTTTTACCTTCTTGTCTCGGGACTTGGCAGTGGATTTGCCAGAATTCTGAACCACCACAAAACTGCCAGACGCACCTTTCCCTTTCACCTGGTGGGACACAGGGCAATTAGCCACTCCCACAACATCACCCCCTCCATAGAGTAAATGAGTGACGGGCAGTACCCACCTGGCGGATAATTCCTCTCTCCAGTTCCCGCTTGAGCGCCTGTTTGAGCAGATAGCCCCTGCGCTCCAGCTCCAGGGAGGGGTACTTACTGATGATGTACTTGCGCATGGCCACCACCGACGCACCGCCCTTCTGGAAACAGGCCTGGGGGGGGGGGGAAGAACCTGAAATGTCACACACATATGGGGGGCACAGCTGAGGGGTGACTATGAACCCCATTACTAGAAAGAGAAGAATTGAAACCCCGCCTCTCACCTTAATTGCCTCGGTCAGGATGGCGTCCATCTTGGGGCGGGAGGAAGAAGACACGTAAGTTTGTTTCTGGGCCCGAGCCCTCTGACTGGCAGAGAGAGTCGCCCAAGACGGGATCGTCTTCTTCACTTTCTTTTCTTTCTCCTTCGACTGTTCCTTCTCTTCCCTAAACAATATATATATGTACAGTATATATGTATGTATGTGTGTGTGTATAATCTCAGCATGCTCTAGAACGCAAGGACCCACGGGAGTACCCTATTCCCAGCATGCTCTAGACCAGTGATCCCCAACCAGTAGCTCGTGAGTAACATGTTGCTCCCCAACCACTTGGATGTTGCTCCCAGTGGCCTCAAAGCAGGTGATTATTTTTTTAATTCAAAACTTAAAAGCAAGTTTTTAATTGAATAAAACTAAGTATAGTGCCAAGTAGAGCCTCCTGTAGGCTGCCAGTCCACATAGGGGCTACCAAATAACCAATCACAGCCCTTATTTGGCACCCCAAGGGACTTGTGTTGCTCCCCAACTCTTTTTACATTTAACTGTGGCTCACGGGTAGATAAGGTTGGAGACCACTGCTTAAGAACACAAGGAACCTTGTGAGTACCATATTCTAAGCATGATCTAGAACACAAGGAACCCTGGGAGTACCCTGTTCCAGCATGCTGTAGAATGTAAGGAACCCTGGGAGTACCCTATTCCCAGCATGCTCTAGACCATAAGGAACTATGGGAGTACCCTATTCCCAGCATGCTCTAGACCTTAAGGAACTATAGGAGTACCCTATTCCCAGCATGCTCTAGACCAGTGATCCCCAACCAGTAGCTCGTGAGTAACATGTTGCTCTCCAACCCCTTGGATGTTGCTCCCAGTGGCCTCAAAGCAGGTGATTATATTTGAATTCCAGACTTAGAGGCAAGTTTTATTGTATAAAAACCAGTTGTACTGCCCAACAGTCTCAATGTAGCTGCCAGTCCATATAGGGGCCACAAAACAGCCAATCACAGCCCTTATTTGGCACCCGGGGAACTTTTTGCATGCCTGTGTTGCTCCCCAACTCTTTTTATATTTTTATGTGGCTCACGGGTAAAAAAGGTTGGGGATCCCTGCTCTAGACCTCAAGGAACCAAGGGAGTAGCCTATTCCCAGCATGCTCCAAGAGCAAGAGACATAATTCAGCAGCCCCCCCATGCTGTTGTAGTCCAGCCCCCCAGGAGTAGAAGCAATACAGATGCAGCGCAGGACATAAAGGGGTGCAGTCAGTTTACACAGAAGGGAAATCAATCCCCCCTTTTGGGTTTGTAACTGGAAGACCCTCTGCACCCTCACCCAGTGCATCAATCCTTCTGCTGGGGGCGGGGCCAGCAGTTACAAACCCAAAGGGGAGGGGCTAGTTGTCCTTTAGCCTGCCCAGTGAGTGAGGGAAGAGGAGACGGCTGCAGTCACTTACTCCTTTTTGGTCTCCTCGGTTATCGGTCCATCTCCCTTCTTCTCCTCCTCAGGCTCCGCCTCCTTGGGCTGCTCCGTCTCGCTGGAAGTGGCTGGGGGGGTCTCCTGCTCTTCCCCAATAGAAGCCGATTCCTCGGAGCTGGCATCTGGGAAATGACACTGACAATCAGCTGAGCAGATTGCTATGGCAGCTCCCACCCTCATGCCAACTAAGCTCTCTCATTTAGTTCAATGGGAATCAGCTGAACAGGAGGCTGATTAAATGTCTTAAATTTGTCTCATTACCCCAAATCTGAGTATCTAATCTGGCCAATCAGAGACGCAGGTAGCAATTGGCAATGCAATGATTTATTTCATGCTGGAATCCCTGCCATAAAGCAAGATTCTGATGCTGCCGTTTTCCAGACAGGAAGTACCCGGCACTGAAAGTTCCACATAACTAGAATTCCATGCGGGAAGTTACTTTGTTTCAGGAGTCTCAGCGAGAGGCCAGTGGAGGATGCTGGGACATTACCTGCTTTCTCCTCGCTCTCAGCCGGGCGATTCTTGGGAGGAGACTCTTGGGTGGACGAGTTGACTGCACGACGTATGGGCATGGTGATATCACTGGGACCTGCTATGAGGGGAGAGAGAACAGAAGTAAGTCAGGGCCATTCATCAGACTGTGATTGGCTCCATCCTGTGCCATAGGCTGTAAGAGCTCTGCCAGCAGCACCAAACACTAACGCCAATGGTTAAAGGAACAGTAACATAAAAAAATTTAAGTGTTGTAAAGTAATGACAATATAATGTAGTGTCGCCCTGCACTGGTACAACTGGTGTGTTTGCTTCAGAAAAACTACTATAGTTTATATAAACAAGCTCCTGTGTAGCCATGGGGGCAGCCATTCAAGCACAGGATACACAGTAGATAACAGATAAGTACTACTATAGTTTATATAAACAAGCTGCTGTGTAGCCATGGGGGCAGCCATTCAAGCACAGGATACACAGTAGATAACAGATAAGTACTACTATAGTTTATATAAACAAGCTGCTGTGTAGCCATGGGGGCAGCCATTCAAGCATAGGACATAGTAGATAACAGATAAGTACTACTATAGTTTATATAAACAAGCTGCTGTGTAGCCATGGGGGCAGCCATTCAAGCACAGGATACACAGTTGATAACAGATAAGTACTACTATAGTTTATATAAACAAGCTGCTGTGTAGCCATGGGGACAGCCATTCAAGCACAGGATACACAGTAGATAACAGATAAGTACTACTATAGTTTATATAAACAAGCTGCTGTGTAGCCATGGGGGCAGCCATTCAAGCACAGGATACACAGTAGATAACAGATAAGTACTACTATAGTTTATATAAACAAGCTGCTGTGTAGCCATGGGGGCAGCCATTCAAGCACAGGATACACAGTAGATAACAGATAAGTACTACTATAGTTTATATAAACAAGCTGCTGTGTAGCCATGGGGGCAGCCATTCAAGCATAGGACATAGTAGATAACAGATAAGTACTACTATAGTTTATATAAACAAGCTGCTGTGTAGCCATGGGGGCAGCCATTCAAGCACAGGATACACAGTAGATAACAGATAAGTACTACTATAGTTTATATAAACAAGCTGCTGTGTAGCCATGGGGGCAGCCATTCAAGCACAGGATACACAGTAGATAACAGATAAGTACTACTATAGTTTATAGAAACAAGCTGCTGTGTAGCCATGGGGGCAGCCATTCAAGCACAGGATACACAGTAGATAACAGATAAGTACTACTATAGTTTATATAAACAAGCTGCTGTGTAGCCATGGGGGGCAGCCATTCAAGCACAGGTTACACAGTAGATAACAGATAAGTACTACTATAGTTTATATAAACAAGCTGCTGTGTAGCCATGGGGGCAGCCATTCAAGCACAGGATACACAGTAGATAACAGATAAGTACTACTATAGTTTATATAAACAACCTTCTGGTTCCAGTGGGTTTTTCCAAGTTTGTACTGCTGTAAATTCCTGGAGTCTGTGTCACACTCCCAAAGTAATCAGGATAATTTGTTTAAAGGATAAGTAAACCTTAAAAATAAGTGAATATAAAATTAATGATGGTTCTATTCTAAGAACTTTTGCATTATTCATGTATCCTTTTCTATTTTTGATTCCAAGATATTAAGGGATACATGTGCTGTTAATATGAATGAATTGTGTTACAACAGCGCCACCTGCTGGTCAGTTTCCCACCAGTCTGACCAGGAAGTAGTCAAGGAAGTTGTCAGGAGAAAGAAAGAGGCTGATGTTCTTCTGCTTAGGAATAAAACTAGAAACCTTTCTCACATCTTTACTAAGCAGAAGAACATCAGCCTCTTTCTTTCTCCTGACAACTTCCTTGACTACTTGCTGGTCAGACTGGTGGGAAACTGACCAGCAGGTGGCGCTGTTGGAACAACATTTATGTTAACAGAACATGTATCCCTTAAAGGGATCCTGTCATCAGAAAACATGTTTTTTTCATAACGCATCAGTTAATAGTGCTGCTCCAGCAGAATTCTGCACTGAAATCCATTTCTCAAAGAGCAAACAGATTTATTCATATTCAATTTTGAAATCTGACATGGGGCTAGACATATTGTCAGTTTCCCAGCTGCCCCTGGTCATGTGACTTGTGCTTGCACTTTAGGAGAGAAATGCTTTCTGGCAGGCTGCTGTTTTTCCTTCTCAATGTAACTGAATGTGTCTCAGTGGGACCTGGATTTTACTATTGAGTGTTGTTCTTAGATCTACCAGGCAGCTGTTATCTTGTGTTAGGGAGCTGCTATCTGGTTACCTTCCCATTGTTCTTTTGTTTGGCTGCTGGGGGGGAAAGGGAGGGGGTGATATCACTCCAACTCGCAGTACAGCAGTAAAGAGTGACTGAAGTTTATCAGAGCACAAGTCACATGACTTGGGGCAGCTGGGAAACTGACAATATGTCTCTAGACCCATGTTAGATTTCAAAATTGAATATAAAAAAATCTGTTTGCTCTTTTGAGAAATGGATTTCAGTGCAGAATTCTGCTGGAGCAGCACTATTAACTGATTCATTTTCGAAAAAATTTTTTTCCCCCATGACAGTATCCCTTTAATATCTTGGAATCTAAAACCAATAAATGATGAATGTACATTGCAAAAGTGCTTAGAATATTACCCTCATCAATTTTATATTCACTAATTTTTAAGGTTTACTTGTCCTTTAAGAATAAACCGCTTCAAGTGTTCTTTTTGTTAGCAGTGTAAACTCTACATGTTACGGGTACAAGCGGGTACTTGAGAAAGGGCTTGTACCCGAAACATGTAGAGTTTACACTGCTAACAAAAAGAACACTTGCAGTTTGAAAGTACTGCCTTGAAGCGGTTATTCTTATACAAATTATCATGGTTGCTAGGGTAATCTGGACACCAGCAACCAGATGGCTGAAATTACAAACTGGAGAGCTGCTGAATGAAAAGCTGAATAAAAACCATAAATAATAAAAAATGAAAAGCCATTACAAATTGTCTCAGAATATCCCTCTCTACATATTATGAAGAGTTAATTTAAAGGAGAACAATCCCTTTAAGCATGAAATGGGTGAGTGCAACAAACAGACATAGGCACCACTCGTTCCTTTCCTCTGAGGATTGGGGGGGTCTATAAATCCACTGTTACTGCTGTTGGGGGGCCACTGACACATGGGGGTTCAGTACAGAGAAGCCATAATTATGTAGTTACATAGTTAAATTGGGTTGAAAAAAGACAAAGTCCATCAAGTCCAACCCCTCCAAATGAAAACCCAGCCCCATACACACACCCCTCCCTACTGTCACATAAATGATATATCCCCATATCTATACTAACTATAGAGTTTAGTATCACAATAGCCTTTGTATTATGTCTGTCCAAGAAATCATCCAAGTCCCTCTTATAGTCATTAACTGAATCATCACCCGGCAGTGCATTCCCCAACCTCACTGTCCTCACTGTGATGAACCCCCTACTCTGTTCCTTTAAATGAAACTTCTTTTCCTCTAGTCTGAAGGGGAGGCCTCTGGTACGTGATTCTCTTTATGGGTAAAAAGGTCCCCTGCTATTTGTCTATAATGTCCTCTAATGTACTTGTAAAGTCTAATCATGTCCCCTCACAAGCGCCTTTTTTCCCCCAGAGAAAACAACCCCAACCTTGTCAGTCTCCCCTCATAATTTAACTCTTCCCTCCCTCTAACCAGTTTAGTTGCACTTAGTCTCTGCACTCTCTCCAGCTCATTTATATCCCTCTTAAGGACTGGGGTCCAAAACTGCCCCCATACTCCAGATGAGGCCTCACCAGGGACCTATAAAGAGACACAATTATGTTTCATCCCTTGAGTTAATGCCCTTTTTTATACAAGAACTTTATTTGCTTTAGTAGCCACAGAATGACACTGCCCAGAATTAGACAACTTGTTATCTACAAAAACCCCAAGATCCTTCTCATTTAAGGAAACTCCCAACACACTGCCATTTAGTGTAGAACTTGCATTTATATTATTTTTGCCAAAGTGCACAACCTGCATTTATCAACATTGAACCTCATTTTCCAGTTTGCTGCCCAGTTTTCCAGTTTAGACAAATCACTGTGCAAAGTGGCAGCATCCTGCATGGAACCTATAGTTCTGCACAATTTAGTCTCATCTGCACAAATAGAAACAGTACTTTCAATGGCACCTCCAGGTCATTAATAAACAAGTTGAAAAGCAAGGGACCTAGTACAGAGCCCTGCGGTACTCCACTAACAACACTGGTCCAATTAGAAAATGTTCCATTTACCACCACTCTTTGTAGTCTATCTTTTAGCCAGTTCTCTATCCAGGTAATGGACAGCCTAATGACATTCAGGTGCTCCCGGGGCAGAAGCAACACCCCCAAATATATAGACACCCCAATTAGGGTTCCCATCTGATGGTTGATCCCAATGTTATTAATAGGGAATAAAGATAAATATATAGGAAGGTCAGTGATCCCAGTGTTATTAATAGGGAATATAGATAAATATATAGGAAGGTTAGTGATCCCAATGTTATTAATAGGGAATAAAGATAAATATATAGGAAGGTCAGTGATCCCAATGTTATTAATAGGGAATAAAGAGAAATATATAGGAAGGCCTGGATTTTCCCAGAATCCCCAATAGCAGCAACAGAGTGCAATGTGGGTATAATGGGAATATAATGGGAATATAATGTGGGTACAATGTGTGTGAGCTTGTGCCCAGTCCCTACAGCCGAGTGTAAGTGTGAGTGTAAGTGTGAGTGAAGAGTAAAGTGTAAGTGTAACAGGAGAGTGGGGGGAGGGCCCAAGTGAGACTCAGGGAATTGTGGGTAGATTTGGGGGCAGGGCAGTCACCAGATAGTAAAGCGGCAGCACATTGGGAGCAGATGGATGTGGGGCCGCTGAGCAGTCTGGGACATGAGATGTCGGAGCCAAAAGCCCAGCAGACCGTTATTGGCCCCAGACAATTGCGCAGTTTAATAAAGGGCCACAGAGTCTCTAGCAAATAACAGACAAAGCCAGCCAATCAGCGGGCACTGCCTCACGCACAGCCAATCAGCGCACAGCCACACAGACAGGGAGAAAACACAAAACAAAGAGGTTTACGGCGAGTGGGCGGGCCCTCCAGGAGCAGACTGACCAATCACGAGCCGCTGCATCTTTCGAACGCGCCGGAGAGCGAGGGGGAGGAGTAAGCGCGTGCGCGCGGCCGGAGAGCCAAACAAGGGCTATTTGGGGTGAGGGATACAGGAGCCCGGGGCCCTACGAGACAATATTGTGGGTTTATCCCCTACACCCCGAGCCGAGACCAGTCAGAAGTCCACACTTGTGCCGGTCACTCCCACAACACAAGGAACGCGCCGCCCACCTGCACCGACACGCCCCGTGCAATTCGGGCCTCTGCACCCAGCGCTGCCTCGCGCCGTCTCGCTCCCCGTACTCACCTCAGGAACCGCTAGAACCGAACTGTAGCCTCTTGCTCGCGCTCTCCCGTCAAAGCCACGCCCCTCCGCGTCCTGCCCCTCCTCTCTTTTGCGCGCCCGCACGTCATCTCCATAGCAACCCCGGGCTGCGCGCCGGCCACGCCCCCTTTTCGTGTCTGCGATACAACCAGCAGTCACCGGCATGCATTGCGGCACTTCCCAGCATGCAACGGGGCCTTTCTACACAGAAATCTGTTTGGTGGGTGCGGGAAGCGCTGTGAAAATGTCATTTGTGCGTCACAGACATTCTCTCTGCAGCCGAATTCACCTATTGGCGCTTATTTCACAAGATATTGGAAAGGATCGAGAGTTAACAATGCAAAGGGCGTGGCCACGACACTAATAGCACAAGATTGTCTGTAGAACATTGGTCTGAATAAGTCGCTGCAAATAGAGTGAACTTTCACTCACTGACCTGGATTATTAACTTACTTGTTAGGAGTTCGCAGCGCTGCAGCTCCATTGGCTCTTAGTAGTGTCCACTTCCTGTTACACTGTCCTATAGGGCTTGGGCAGGGGCGGGACTTCCTGTGTGGAGCCAAGTGCATGTGTCTTGGGAGTTTGTTATGGAGGAGACCCAGGGAAGTTGTTCTGATCTGGAGGGACAGGGTCGGACACACAGAGACTAGTGGGGCTCCCCTGTATATGGAAACAACCCTGAGCTTCCTGTTTATTTCTCTTTATTCCCTATTAATAACATTGGGATCACTGACCTTCCTATATATTTATCTTTATTCCTATTAATAACATTGGGATCACTGACCTTCCTATATATTTATCTTTATTCCCTATTAATAACATTGGGATCACTGACCTTCCTATATATTTCTCTTTATTCCCTATTAATAACATTGGGATCACTGACCTTCCTATATATTTATCTTTATTCCCTATTAATAACATTGGGATCACTGACCTTCCTATATATTTATCTTTATTCCCTATTAATAACATTGGGATCACTGACCTTCCTATATATTTCTCTTTATTCCCTATTAATAACATTGGGATCACTGACCTTCCTATATATTTCTCTTTATTCCCTATTAATAACATTGGGATCACTGACCTTCCTATATATTTATCTTTATTCCCTATTAATAACATTAGGATCACTGACCTTCCTATATATTTATCTTTATTCCCTATTAATAACATTGGGATCACTGACCTTCCTATATATTTATCTTTATTCCCTATTAATAACATTGGGATCACTGACCTTCCTATATATTTATCTTTATTCCCTATTAATAACATTGGGATCAACCATCAGAGGTGGTAACCCTTGCTCTGCCTGTGACAGGGGAGGTAATGGGAAGCCATTGTTGCGTAACCCCTTTTTTGGGCCACCCCCTGTGCCAAAGGTTATACATCACATTTCTCTTGCCTAATTGGGGGACACAGATGGGGATGAAGATCCTGCAGCTGGAGAATGGACACTAACTTGTTACCCTGTGACTCCTCCTCCTGCTCTGGGCTTCTTCCACTTCCTGTTACTTCCAGTTTCGTTAGTGTCCTCAGAAGGAGAAGACACAGAAATATTGTGGCTGGAGCAGGTGATGAAGGACTCCGGTCAGATCATGCCACATTAAGGGCCACTGATCCAATCAAGAGCCCTTCCAGCTGACTGAGTCTTATTCTGCCCAACAGCCTTCCCGCTCTATGGAGGACTGCAGGCTTACTCCCATATCCCCCTGCGCTGGATTCCCACTCTACGGAGGCTGCACCAGTGTATACACCATGTCTCTGGTACTATACATATATGTGTTTATATATAGGTTTATATACTCTGTATGTGAAAATATATTATAGACACATATTCTTTTTCAGGGTGGCACATTCACACCATAGAGGGCATTGGCTACAAATGGTGAGTAGACCCACATCCTAATACCCCTCAGATAGAACTCTCAGAGCCCATTTACTCGTTAGAATCCTTGTCCCTCTCACTTGCAGTGTATTTAGGGTACCTGGGTTTATGTGTGCGCAGGAAAACTTGTCTGATCACTTGTTTATGCCTTCCCTGCTACTTAGTTTGGCAGCATCTTCCGAGACCTTATTTTTTCCGCAGTCGCATCTGAGTAGCTTAGGCCACTCTCTCACCTGTTCCCGCACCTTTCTACGGCACCTTCACTTCTGCCCACGCTAGGCGCCAATTCTCTTTAGCGCGGACTTCAGGGTGCGCTTCCTCACAGGCGGCAAGCTCTTTCTCTCTCTCTTCGCGATCTCTGCAGGACTTTTTTTTATTTGGCATGTATGGTGTGTAAGGCCAAATTTCACACAGCTTCGGCTGGAGTCTGTGTGTGTGGACTGTAGTCCCAAGAACCCTCCCTCCCTCTTCTGGAACTACAGAATCAGAATTAGTTAAGGCCTTGTCCCTCTCACTCACAGGCATTCAAAATTTGGCCCGCATTCCCGATACTTTAGACAAGGTCCTTGAACGCCTGTCTCAGCCAACTGCGACTGATTGTAGACCCTCAGGCTCCAAGCGACCTACAACCTCCCCTCCAGACTCTCCAAGGGAAGCAGTGCCCCCTTCTGATTAGGAAGGACAACTACAGTCAGAGGAAGAGTTATATACCTAGAACACAAAAGGAGGTGGAGGGCCTTATACAAGTGGTACTTTCTAACCTTAACATTGAAGATATCGTTTCCACTGTTGAACCCGCCAAGAATATCTTTAAGAGACAAAAGAAGAGCTTGTCCATATTTCCAGCCTATGAGCAACTAGAAGAGATAATCAAGTTACAATGGAAGACTCCTGACCACAGGGTTCAGATTTCCCGTCGTTTTTCTTAAACTTACCCTTTTCTGCAAGAGTGCACGGAACTATGGGCATCACCTCCATTGGTGGACCCCCCTGTTTCCAGACTGTCTAGGAATACAACCATTCCTGTAGCTGAATCTGCAGGAAGCTGCAGCGTTTAAGGATTCCATTGATAAACGTCTAGAAGGTATCTGCAAGTCTACCTTCACAGCGGCGGGTACAGCTCTTCAACCAATTTTCGCTATTGCCTGGGTAGTTAAGGCCATGGAAGTTTGGGTTGTACAAGCGGCTCAGTTGATAGGATCCGAAGACCCGATGACAGACAATCTTCTTTCCCAGATTGCAGACACCACAACCTACATCTGCGATGCAGCCCTAGATGCAGCAAAGATGGTGGCTCAAGCCTGAGCTCAATCAATTGCCACCCGTTGGTTCCTCTGGTTGAAGACTTGGTCGGCGGACCTGACCTCGAAGAGATCTTTGGTCAGCCTTCCCTTCCAGGGTAAGCTCCTCTTCGGTGCGGAACTGGACAAAATAATATCTCAGGCTACAGGCGGCAAGAGTACTCTACTCCCTCAGACCAGAAACAGGAGAACCCCATTTAAGAGAAGGCCCTTTTTTCGCCCCTTTCGCCAGGGCCAAAGGAACAAGAATCAAACGGGGAAGACCAATTCCAATTTCCGCTCCCGTTTTCAACACAAACAACGACCCAGCGGCCTGTCCTCAAGGGGTTCATCCAAGTCCTCTCAGGACAAGCCCAGCACAGCATGAAGGGGTGCCCACCCCCGAAGAGATTCCTGTAGGCAGCTGCCTCCTATCCTTTCGGGAGGTGTGGACAGACAAGATAAAGGACCGGTGGGTTCTGTGAGGGGTATCGCAGGGCCTCCTCATAGAATTCACTCAAGCCCCACCCCACAGATTTTTCGTATCCCGTCTTCCCAAACACCTGTCCAACAGGGCAAAGTTCTTCTCTGTCGTTCAAGACCTCGCAGCTGCGGTAACAATCCAACCAGTTCCAGCTGCATACAAGGGAAAGGGCTACTATTCCAATCTCTTCACCGTCCCCAAGAAGGACGGCTTCCTAAGGCCAGTACTCGACCTTAAGTCTCTCAATCTGTTCGTCAGGCACTGTCACTTCAAGATGGAGTCCATTCAATCAATTCTCAACTCCATGGAGGAGAACGAATTCATGACAGTAATAGACGTCAAGGATGCATACCTCCACATTCCCATCCACCCGTCCCATCACAAGTTTCCATCACAAGTTCCATTTTTTGTAGACGGACAACATTGGCAGTTTGTCGCCCTGCCTTTTGGACTATCGTCCGCCCCTCGCACCTTCACCAAGGTAATGGCGGCAACATTGGAAATTCTACGCATCACAGGGATTGTAGTCATCCCCTATTTGGACGAATAAAAGGTCCTTCGGCAGAAATCACCTACAGACACACAGCTCTTGTCCTCAAGACCCTAACGGACTTCGGCTGGCTGATCAACTACAAGTCCCATCTTGTACCTTCGCAAACGGAACAATGGGCATCAATGAGCTTTAGTGTTTATTCTGAACACAACTGTATCTGATCCACTTGACAATAATTCTATAACAAATCTGGAATGTTTTCACTGAAAACAATGGTTTCTTCCATATCTTTATCGACGTACAGAGCGACGGCACAACTAATGTAATAGAATGTCTTGAGTCAATAGCAAATCATCAGTTTGGTATAACACATCTAAAGTGTTCCTGGCATAAGAATCAAGGGCTTCTACCATGGGTTTGAGTGGGATAGTAGGGTACTGAGTGGACTTCTCAGCACAATTACCATTGCCTGAGATTATCGGCCTTACTGGTGGTTCAACGGAATTCTTAGGAATTTGGGGCACTAGGTTGAAGGTGCAATTCTTGGGTTTGTTACATTGAGGAACTGTATTTACTTTTTATGTCCAATAGAATATGGAGAAGCCGCACACCACACACTCCCAAAGGTTCTTATCCTGGTGCCCAGTGATAGAGGAATCGGCAGCCTCACAACAAGGGTAAGAAGAATTTCACCGGCACACAGGAATTGTAGTAGCAGAGCAAGCCCTTGCAATTTTATTATGCAGTAGTGCAACGTTTCGGGGTCACGCCCCTTTGTCAAGCTTGACAAAGGGGCGTGACCCCGAAACGTTGCACTACTGCATAATAAAATTGCAAGGGCTTGCCCTGCTACTACAATTCCTGTGTGCCGGTGAAATTCTTTACTTTTTATGTATCAATAAATCTTTCTAAGCAACTTTCAAGAGGTAATCATATTTTTCTTTAAAATTGTCTGTAGAGTCTCCAAGGCTTTACCCATCTGCCTGTAGGTTATGATTATTAGACCATACGACAACATTCCCAACTTTCATTTGGACATCACACCAGCCCTCTATATATTTCATTGCCTCCAATTCCCCACCCATATTTCTTTTATAGATTTTGGGGGCAATTTTCAAGATATTGTGAATAACAAGAATAAAAATGATCTTCCTTAACTCCTCAGCCCTCCCTTCATTTGGGAGATCCTATAGATCAGTGGTCCCCAACCAGAGGCTCATGAGCAAGATGTTTCTATCTGACCCCATGGACATTGCTCCCAAAGCAGGGGCTTATTTTCAGGCTTGCAGGAACGTTTTGGTTGCATAAAAACCAAGTGTACTGCCAAACAGAGCCTCTTGTAGGATGACAGTCCATAGAGAGCCTACGAAATGACCAATCACAGCCCTTATTTTGCACCCACCGGAACATTCTTCATGTTTGCGTTGCTCCTCAACTCCTTTTGGTTAGGGATCAATGCTCTAGATCAAAGTGTTTCGTTGAGTTGACGTTGAATAGGAATCTGCAGAAGCCCTAAACACTATTCTTATTCAGCGCTACCACTTTGCCATATAAATATCAGGACTTACTTTAGAAATGATAGATGAATGAACCCCTAATTGGTTGTAGGGTCGTTACAATAGTGGCATATTATAGCATATATAGTATAGTTTGTGCTATTAGGTGCCTTCCAGTTGGACTTATCTTTTATGGTCGACCACTACTGGGTAACAATAGTCATGATTTTCCTCCTTTTGTAATCAATCTGCCTGACTGTTGCCTAGTGGAGTCCAAAAGAGAGAGTCTTGTAACAGTTTTCAGCTTCCTGGGCATCAGTAAGTCATTTTGTGAGCTCCTCCGGCACCTCCTTTGTTGGAGACATGATGCCCTCCACAAATGTGTTGGATCCCCCTCTTACAATAAATCTCTCACCCGATTGTCACCCCATTGACTGAAACCCTCTTATTTTACCTTCCAATGAGATGATAATCCTAGAGTTCAATCGCAGAAATGTGATTGGATCAACTTTTAGGACTTTTATGAAAATTAAATGATGCTTCAGGTCACATTCATAGAAAAATATAGAACATTTTAAAGGGTTCATAAACTTTCGATCACCACTGTATATCACATGACAATAACGATCACATCTAGAAATTGCTGGTTGCTGCACCTTGCATATTATCCTTGGCAAAAGAGGGAGGGAGGGGGGGGAAGAGCGTAGACTCTGTTGAAAGTCCAAGATATGACTAAGGCGTCCGGTGACCTGGCCAGTATGTAGGTTCCTTAAAATTGCATTTGGACACCAGCATGTCTATTTTTTACACAAGCTTTTCAAAGATTTCTGGGTGGAGTGCCCACTCTCCCTGGTCTACCTGTTGTCGGCTGAGGTAATCCGCTTCCCAGTTTAGCACTCCTGGTATGAAGACTGCAGAAATGGCTGGGACATGTGACTGCCCAGCTGAGTATCTGAGCTATCTCCTCATTGCCCGGCTGCTGCGTGTGCCCCCTTGTTTGTATAGATAGGCCACCGCTGTGGCATTGTCTGACTGAATTCTGAGGGGTTGATTCGTCAACTCCTGTGACCAATATAGTATGGCATTCCGTATTGCTCTGATTTCTAGTGCATTTATGGGCATTCGTAACTCTTCTGGTGACCAGGTCCCCTGGCACATAAGGGGTGGCCATGTCGCCCCCATCCTGTCAAGGTGGCATCTGTGGTAACTAGGGATGCACCGAATCCAGGATTCGGCTTTTCCAGCAGGATTCGGCCGCATCCTACTGCCAGGCCGAACTGAATACTAATTTGCATATGCAAATTAGGGGTGGGGAGGGAAATCGTGACTTTGTCAGAAAACAAGGAAGTAACAAAAATGTCCACTTCCCACCCCTAATTTGCATATGCAAATTAGGGTTCAGATTCAGTATTTAGCCAAATCTTTCACAAAGGATTCGGGGGTTCGCCCGAATCCAAAATAGTGGATTCGGTGCATCCCTACTGGTAACTACTGTCCACTGGGGTAAGGCCCATATCTTGCCTAGGGCCAGGTTGTGAGGTATGTGTGCACCTGACCTGTATGTTGACCAGACTTTGTTGGGCAGGTTGGAGTGGTTCTTGTTTCAATGACTTAGGAAATGGTTTACGATCCACCCGTGTTGTTTGAGCATCGTGACGCAGGCCTGGGTGTCTTTCTGATACTGCCCGCATGATGGTGATCTGATGAGCCAGTCGTCTAGATTTGGAGTGATTGAGATCCCTAGACGCCTGAGATGTGCAATGAGGGGGCTGAGTAGCTTTGTGAATTCTCTGGGTGCTGTGCAGAGGCCGAAAGGGAGTGCTCTGAATTGATAATGTTCGTTGAGAACCGTGAACCTTAGGTACTGTTGGTATTCCTTCCTGATGGGCACATGTAAGTATGCGTCCTGAAGGTTCACCTTTGCCATGTAACATCGCTGTATCATTGACATTAACACTGATAGTATTGATTCCATGTGTAACCTTTGTTTGGACACAAATGGGTTTAGGGACTTCAAATTTAGCATCGATCTGAAAGTGCCTTCTTTCTTTGATAGCAGGAAAAGATTTGTGTAAAATCCCTTGTAGCATTCTTGAGAGGGAACTAGTGTAAAAACGTTGTTGCTGTATAGGTCATTAATAGTTAGAAGAGTTCTCCTTTTGGTTAGGTTTTTTGGAGTGGTCAAGCATCTAAAAGTGCGAGGAGGTAGACTGCCGAATTGAATTCTGAACCCTTCGTTGATGATGATGTACCCCATTGTCTTTTATGTGGGTTTGCCAAATTGGGAATTCTCAAAGACGATCAGCTACCCTTCCTGCACATGGTCTTTGTGAGTCAGGAAGAATTGGATTTTGGGGGGTCCCTGATTTGTCTTTGTCGATTGGACCAGGCAAGTCTGCCCTTCTTGGAGTCTCCACTTCCATTTGTGAAGCACCAAACGTGGAGTTTGTAAAGGGACGAAAGGATAGTCCTTGGGAACTCTATGCCCTATTGTATGGTCTGAGTGTTCTGATCTGGGTTCTTGCCTGATGGTAAGAAGGTGCTCTTACCTCCTGTAACCTCTGTTATAATCTACTTTAGGTTGGGCCAAAAAGTGTCACCTGTAAATCGGAGGTTGGGTAATTTGGTTTTGGATGCTGTGTCTCCCGACCACTGATGTAGCCTTAGTGCCTGCCTGGCTACTATTGTGTCGATACTGGTTGTGGCTGCCAGCCTTACCGTGTCCATGGCAGAGACTGACAAAAAGGCTAATGTTGTAGCACCTCTGGTGGTATTTTTAAGTAACTCTTGGCACCAAAATCTAGCTGTATGTGCTAAACCTGCAGATGCCACTGCTGGTCTCAGGATTGCTGTGGCATGTGTGTACCCCTTCTTATAAAGACTTACATCTTATTATCCATCAGCTCCTTAAAGGCTGCCTCCTCTGTTGGTAGTAGTGTGTTTTTGGAAAGTCAAGCCACCGCTGAAACTACTTTAGGGGCCTTGTCCCAATTTTTTGCTGTTCCTCATATAGGGTAAGTGCTAAGGAAACACTGAGTTGGGGTAAGACAATGATCTGGCTTTGACTATTCGTTTTCAATTAGCTGGGACACTGACTTAAATATATGGAAGGCCATTGACTTCATGGCCTGAACTCCCAAGACCCCGTCAGCCTTTGAAGTAGCTGTTGTCTTGTCCTTGAGCACTAACGTAGCTAGCATGTCATGTAATAGACCTTTGGCTGTGTCAGGACCCGCAATTGATCAGTATTGATGTTCCTTGTCTGAGTCGTCAGAGGAGATCTCGCTGTCAGAAAGTTCCCCAGGTTCTAGATCACTATCCTGATCACTAGTCAGCGGAATTGGTATCTAAAATCAATTGAGGCTTCTGCTTCTTCCTATAAGCAGGATGTTGACTGGAAGATTCAATTGTAGATTTGATCCAGTCAAATAGTTCCTCTAGTTGAGGAGGTTTTGCCGAGTCTGTTGGAATGGAATCAGATGTGGTGATAGAGTTGGTGCGGAGTCTGGTGGCTCTACACAGTCCAGTCCCTTGTTCCCCTTTGTGCAATGTATGTTTGCGGTCTGATGCTGAAAGATGGCTACTGTGTTACCAAGGCACAATCCCGTGTGGCCCACCAGTCCTGAGGAGCGGTGCACGGGCTGCAGGGATCCCTGTATAATCCTCAACTGTGCAGTATTTTCCTCATCCAGTAATAATAATTTATAATTCTTGAGAAAGAGAAAAAAAATAAAGATAACACTGTCCTAACCTCCAAACAGGACAGAATGAAACAACTGAGAGTAACAGGAGAAGTAAGGACTTATATGAAGAAGGTGGAGCTGAGATTCTTTTTCTTCTTCGGTCCTGCCTGGAGGTGGATGACACCATAAATAAAACCTTTTTACATCTATCATAATATTGCCTTTGTACGCTATTTATAATTTTGCCATAAAGTAATGGCCCGATGCTTTTCCATTCCCTGTCTGATCCCCCATGTTCCTGTATGAGGGGGCTGCCATATTTGTCCGTCAGCAGAGGAAACTGACAGACTGAGATGGGACAGTCAGGTTGGCAAAACAGTCGGGTTTAGGAACTTCAACAATAACTAAAAACTATCAGCAAAAAAAGATCAACATGACCTATAGGTAACTTTTAATGTACATTCATATTTTAAAAAGTCGTTTTCTAAGGGTCATTATCACTTTAACCCCATAGTGCCTGCACTGACAGGAAGGGCCGTTCTAGAGAAACTGCAAATTCCCTCTTGAACCTCTAAAAATGGCACAAAATGCAAATGTCCATCAATTCATTTTTTGGGGTTAGATCCCTTTTAAATATCAGTCCATCACTTTTCCAACAGTCTTAAACTGGATAACAACAATAAGTATTTCCTCAGCGATCTCAGGTTGATCAGGGGTCTGTCAGCTTTGATTCCACTGGACAGTTATTGTAGCACCTCTAGTATCATACAGGGGATTGGCTGAGCTGTGCATAGGCCGGTCCATATATGGGCATATTGCATGCATTTCCCCTAGCAGTGTTTTATTTCCTTTAAAGGGATACTGTCATGGGAAAAAAATTTTTTTCCAAAATGAATCAGTTAATAGTGCTGCTCCAGCAGAATTCTGCACTGAAATCCATTTCTCAAAAGAGCAAACAGATTTTTTTATATTCAATTTTGAAATCTGACATGGGGCTAGACATTTTGTCAGTTTCCCAGCTGCCCCCATTCATGTGACTTGTGCTCTGATAAACTTCAGTCACTCTTTACTGCTGTACTGCAAGTTGGACTGATATCACCCCCTCCCTTCCCCCCCCCCCCCCCAGCAGCCAAACAACAGAACAGTGGGAAGGTAACCAGATAGCAGCTCCCTAACACAAGATAACAGCTGCCTGGTAGATCTAAGAACAACACTCAATAGTAAAATCCAGGTCCCACTGAGATACATTCAGTTACATTGAGTAGGAGAAACAACAGCCTGCCAGAAAGCAGTTCCATCCTAAAGTGCAGGCACAAGTCACATGACCAGGGGCAACTGGGAAATTGACAAAATGTCTAGCCCCATGTCAGATTACAAAATTGAATATAAAAAAAATCTGTTTGCTCTTTTGAGAAATGGATTTCAGTGCAGAAGCAGCCATCACTCTACAACCAGAAATAACTACCACTAAAATTATAACTTCCATAGTGACATTCCACAGAATAAGTTTTACCAGCGGCTCACAAATGTCTCTGAGGAAGATTGCTTTGGTGACCGGAGAAGTTCCATAACCTCCTCTTTCAGTTTTTGATACCTCAGCCTCTTCCGTTCAGTCTCCAAACTATCAAGGAAAGGTGATGCTGATCTTGGAACTGAATTGGGCCGTGAAACAGGCAGAGAAAATTCTGCATCATCATTGGTTGTTGTAAAATTAGTGCATGAAGCAGTGTGAAAACAAGGGTCTTCTTGCCCATAATTGGGGTGATCACTATTGCATCTACCCCTATCATCTATTGCATCTAACCGCTTATTCGTCTATCCCTAATTACAATTTCCTAATTACCATGGGTATCATAATATCAAATTATTTTTTTTATTTGCCATTGTGTCTATTTCTATTTGTTGCCATTGTGTCATTTCCCCGCACCTCTTGAAAAATGTTTTGGTGGAGGCTCCATTTTGCAACTTGGGTTTTCTTTACCTGGAAGGCAGATAGTTGTTAGACCTTCTTGCCAGTGCTCTGCCCACTGAAAGACTGACTCTGCCTCTTCTTCTAACGCCCAACGTCAGGTGCCTTCTTCTAACGCCCACTGTCCAGTGCCTTTTTCCAACGTCCGTCACTTTCTTCTAACGCCCAACGCATTCTTCTAACGCCCAATGTTCGGTGCCTTTCTCCAACGCCAAATGCCTTCTTCTGGCACCCAACATCAGATGCCTTCTTCTAACGCCCAACGTCCGGCGCCTTCTACCGTCCAATACCTTCTTCTAACGCCCAACGTCCGGCGCCTTCTTCTACCGTCCGGCGCCTTCTACCGTCCAATACCTTCTTCTAATGCCCAACGTCAGGCGCCTTCTTCTATCTGGATTTAGGTTACAGCTGGCGTGTTGTCTGACATGATCTTTCCATTTAAAAGACACAAAGTGAATCTCCTTTACTGCCCTTAATTCTGGGACATTTGCAGGAATGTCTTTGCACTTTCACCAGGACGTTGTAGAGCAGAACACAGATATTTAACATGAATACATTACCCCCATACTCCATTGTTTAAAGTCAAGGGAATGATTAACGCCAAACTTCCAGTTCACCCTGCTCTGCCTACTTACCTCTTGCCCATCTGTTATGCCTGAGAGCACAGCCAGCACTAATCCCAATGCTTTATACGACTGCTGCCTGTCTCCATGTAGTTTTATGTGATATATATTTACTTTGAGTAGTAAAATTTGGATTTAGTCAAATACAAACCCTCCACTAAAAAACTTGTAGATAGCAAACCAGAGGCAAAAGTACCTACTGGATGAGATGGAATTCACTCAACCAAGGGGGGGGGGTTCCTATCTGACCATGGGGAAGAGAACAGCAAGTACTGGTTCTGTATCTGTGTGGCTACAGCAGGCAGATTGGCCTCCAGTGAGGCATAGGACTATGGAACCAATTCATTTATAACCTTTTTTTTTTTAAATGTGAATTTGTAGAGTCATAAAAAAAAAATCCTGACCAACCCAACCGACCAATTATAAACTACTGAATAATGCATCTGAAAGAGCGTCATGTTCAATGTTACTGTACCTTTAAGGGAAACAGAGTATTGCATCATTAGCCACATTGCATTCTCCCATCATGCCTCTTAATTTAGGCACATAATATGGGAACCATGTGGGACCTTAGGTTGGATACTGCTGCCCAAAGACATTTCATGGTGCAAAAGACAAGGAGTAAAAGTGCTGCTGAATGGGGCGCTGGTTTAGTGCAGAGAATGATGGGAAATGGACACGGCCAATCAGGGTACAGGTTACTTTATTAGCCTTCTTTTCCATAGGAAACCAGGCTAAAATGAATAGAAATACAATGTAAGAGAAAAGCATCTCACAGTCTCTTTTGCCAATTGCTTGGAAAGACCCCGCAGTCGGATCAGCTTCTCCGGGACAGTCCATATTCAGTTCCAGCTCTTTATTATAGTCGTGTCAGGGCCACAGCTAGATTGCAAGCCCATTTGCCCCTCTCCCTTCTATGTAGCGACTGCAGGTGGGCAACACATGGGGACCTCCTAATCCACTCCCCTGATTGGTACATACCCAGGGCAATCACAGCTGGGTACAGAGGGCAGGGCACAAGGCCTAGAAGAACCCAAATCCAACTGCTTGCATGGAGAAATTGGGGTACACCTGCATGCTCCCCGGCTAACACCAGACCATTCCTGATGCTGCTCCAGACTAACTGTGCCCTGATCCCCAGGGGGAAAGCAAAGCCCCACCTTAGTGAGGGCAAAGAGGCTACACAGCAAGGGAGAGGGATCCAGCTCCTATGTTAGGGTTAGTTGATCGGTACCACAAATTAAAAGAAAAGTATCAGAACCACTGGCACCTGCAGTCCATAAAGCAATAAATTATTTCTCCTCTCAAGTGATTGGAGGTTTCAAGACGAGTCTCTGGTTTGGGGGAGTTTTTTTTTAAAAAATAAAGTGGGGAAACTTTAAAACAGAAAATATCGACTCTAATAAATAGAATGTGGGAAAGGGGTCAATCCCCCCCTCGCCCATCTGGGGGTCACACTTTCCCCATCACATTGTGAGGTGATCACCTCCACAATCTAAACACTGGTTTGGGCACCTTTTCCTATAACCTCGAGTTCGTCGTATCCCCCCCCCCCGGGGAATCCGATTGGCTGAACCCCGACTGGCGAAACCGGAAGAAAAAGAGAGAAAAGCCAAAAGCTGAAGTGAATAAAGAGGCTGAAACTGCTCCGAGCGGCTGCGGGAGAGGCTGAGCGATTTCATTCAAGTTTCTAGTTGTCCTCCGACTCCTCCTCTGCCTCCCGCAGCCACGTGAAGAAGGCCGTCACCGACTTTAGTGCCACCCCCTTGCCATCTTGTTCTGCTGGGTCCTTACTGCTCTCCCATTTGTAGAAGGCGTCCTCCGAAATCACCTCCTCGTCATAGAGGCAATCGAAAAACATGCGCAACAAGTCTGCAACATAGAGACACAAACATGTGAGACTCCACCCAACGGGGCCCCTGACAGTAATGTTTCTCTAAGGGGCGGGGCTATATATCCTACCAATCACAGCACCCAAATAACAATGTCCCCAAGATGTGAATCCAACCACCTTCAGTCCTAACACAGCAACAGAATCTGATTTTATGAACTTGCTGCTCCAGTGCTGCTCTCTTTCCCATGGTCAGTCTGTAGCCCAGAGTCAGTAAATCCAATGTCCAAACAATATCTACCCAGAGCGTTCTCACCAACACAATGAACTGACTCAGAGGAAGATCCTGCATCGCCATGGGAAAGAGAGCAGCCCATGCACAGGGGCACAATGTGGGTAAGTGGCAAGGCCATACTCACTGGGAGGTTGATCAAGTGTTACTATTAATGCTTGTAGTGCATAAAGTGCTTGTAGTTCTCGCTCTGTGTCAGAGTCCAGATACTTTAGTAGAACTGGAACCCTCTGCTTGAGGAAGGAAGTGTCCACGCGGCAGGAAGAACAGTCCCCTGGGCAGGAGAGAAACACAAGACAATCTGCCATGTTCCTCCCACAAACGCAGTCTCAGAAACGTGGCGTCCAATCAGCCGCTCTCTTGTGCTCACCTAAAATTGCCGTTTTGCACACCGCCGTCATTAAAGCTCTAAGGAATGTAGGCGAACTCATCTGACTCTCCTCTAGATTAGCCTGCGGGGCAGAGACGGGCAGTTAGAGACGGCACTGGGGGCAGCTCAGGTCACACACAGGGTAGATATTATATAGTGAATAAAGTACCCCCTCTTGTAAAATATAAGGATATTATAAGTTACCGAGGAGTTTCATGACCATATAAAAGTACGAGGCTGAAGGCCGAGTTATACAGGTCATGGAACTCCAAGGTAACTTATAATATCCTTATATTTTACAACTGGGGGAACTTTATTTATTATAATACACAAGTTTCAGTGAGTCATGTGACAGAAATGACATCAGAACTCACCGTTTATAACTGATGACATCAGAACTCACCGTTTATAAGGATATAATTTACAAGATATTCATGGCTTTTGTGTATTATATATAAATATATATATATTACTGATCTTACCTCTACCCAATCAAAGATCTGCTCATCGTTAGCCTTTTCCTGTATAATGAGCTGCTCCAGCCTCTTGTTCTGCTCCTCGGCCGACATCTCTTTCTTGGAAAGATTCTCAGAAGGGCTGGAGCAGTCGGACAGCGTGAAGTCCAAGTTCTGCCACAGACAGACACAGTCACTGCATCACATAAACACTCTGGGGGGACCCGGCTCATGGATGGGATACAGAGCATTAATTGGCTTGGGGGGTATTAAGGGGAACTCTCCACATAATGAAGAAATTCTGCAGAACTTCCTAATATCCATTCATTCCTCATTCTCATTGGCTTTGTAGTTATGTGGAACTATTATTGTGTCTGTCTGCTGGGAACAGAGAGACCTGGGGCAGGACTTACTGGGAACAGAGAGACCTGGGGCAGGACTTACTGGGAATAGAGAGACCTGGGGCAGGACTTACTGGGAATAGAGAGACCTGGGGCAGGACTTGGGCTGGGAATAGAGAGACCTGGGGCAGGACTTGGGCTGGGAGCAGAGAGACCTGGGGCAGGACTTACTGGGAATAGAGAGACCTGGGGCAGGACTTGGACTGGGAATAGAGAGACCTGGGGCAGGACTTGGACTGGGAATAGAGAGACCTGGGGCAGGACTTGGACTGGGAATAGAGAGACCTGGGGCAGGACTTGGACTGGGAATAGAGAGACCAGGGGCAGGACTTACTGGGAATAGAGAGACCTGGGGCAGGACTTGGGCTGGGAATAGAGAGACCAGGGGCAGGACTTACTGGGAATAGAGAGACCTGGGGCAGGACTTGGGCTGGGAGCAGAGAGACCTGGGGCAGGACTTGGACTGGGAACAGAGAGACCTGGGGCAGGACTTGGACTGGGAACAGAGAGACCAGGGGCAGGACTTGGACTGGGAATAGAGAGACCTGGGGCAGGACTTGGACTGGGAACAGAGAGACCTGGGGCAGGACTTGGACTGGGAACAGAGAGACCAGGGGCAGGACTTGGACTGGGAATAGAGAGACCTGGGGCAGGACTTGGACTGGGAATAGAGAGACCTGGGGCAGGACTTGGACTGGGAACAGAGAGACCTGGGGCAGGACTTGGACTGGGAACAGAGAGACCAGGGGCAGGACTTGGACTGGGAATAGAGAGACCTGGGGCAGGACTTGGACTGGGAATAGAGAGACCAGGGGCAGGACTTACTGGGAATAGAGAGACCTGGGGCAGGACTTGGACTGGGAACAGAGAGACCTGGGGCAGGACTTGGACTGGGAATAGAGAGACCTGGGGCAGGACTTGGACTGGGAATAGAGAGACCTGGGGCAGGACTTGGATTGGGAATAGAGAGACCTGGGGCAGGACTTGGGCTGGGAGCAGAGAGACCTGGGGCAGGACTTGGGCTGGGAATAGAGAGACCTGGGGCAGGACTTGGACTGGGAATAGAGAGACCTGGGGCAGGACTTGGACTGGGAATAGAGAGACCTGGGGCAGGACTTGGACTGGGAATAGAGAGACCTGGGGCAGGACTTGGACTGGGAATAGAGAGACCAGGGGCAGGACTTACTGGGAATAGAGAGACCTGGGGCAGGACTTGGGCTGGGAATAGAGAGACCAGGGGCAGGACTTACTGGGAATAGAGAGACCTGGGGCAGGACTTGGGCTGGGAGCAGAGAGACCTGGGGCAGGACTTGGACTGGGAACAGAGAGACCTGGGGCAGGACTTGGACTGGGAATAGAGAGACCAGGGGCAGGACTTGGACTGGGAATAGAGAGACCTGGGGCAGGACTTGGACTGGGAATAGAGAGACCAGGGGCAGGACTTACTGGGAATAGAGAGACCTGGGGCAGGACTTGGACTGGGAACAGAGAGACCTGGGGCAGGACTTGGACTGGGAATAGAGAGACCTGGGGCAGGACTTGGACTGGGAATAGAGAGACCTGGGGCAGGACTTGGATTGGGAATAGAGAGACCTGGGGCAGGACTTGGGCTGGGAGCAGAGAGACCTGGGGCAGGACTTGGGCTGGGAATAGAGAGACCTGGGGCAGGACTTGGACTGGGAATAGAGAGACCAGGGGCAGGACTTGGACAAGGAACAGAGAGACCTGGGGCAGGACTTGGACTGGGAACAGAGAGACCTGGGGCAGGACTTGGACTGGGAACAGAGAGACCTGGGGCAGGACTTGGACTGGGAATAGAGAGACCTGGGGCAGGACTTGGACTGGGAATAGAGAGACCTGGGGCAGGACTTGGATTGCGGAAGGTTTTTAAGAGAGACCTGGGGCAGGACTTGGGCTGGGAGCAGAGAGACCTGGGGCAGGACTTGGGCTGGAATAGAGAGACCTGGGGCAGGACTTGGACTGGGAATAGAGAGACCTGGGGCAGGACTTGGACTGGGAATAGAGAGACCTGGGGCAGGACTTGGACTGGGAATAGAGAGACCTGGGGCAGGACTTGGACTGGAATAGAGAGACCAGGGGCAGGACTTACTGGGAATAGAGAGACCTGGGGCAGGACTTGGGCTGGGAATAGAGAGACCAGGGGCAGGACTTACTGGGAATAGAGAGACCTGGGGCAGGACTTGGGCTGGGAGCAGAGAGACCTGGGGCAGGACTTGGACTGGGAACAGAGAGACCTGGGGCAGGACTTGGACTGGGAATAGAGAGACCAGGGGCAGGGACTTGGACTGGGAATAGAGAGACCTGGGGCAGGACTTGGACTGGAATAGAGAGACCAGGGGCAGGACTTACTGGAATAGAGAGACCTGGGGCAGGACTTGGACTGGGAACAGAGAGACCTGGGGCAGGACTTGGACTGGGAATAGAGAGACCTGGGGCAGGACTTGGACTGGGAATAGAGAGACCTGGGGCAGGGACTTGGATTGGAATAGAGAGACCTGGGCAGGACTTGGGCTGGGAGCAGAGAGACCTGGGGCAGGACTTGGGCTGGGAATAGAGAGACCTGGGGCAGGACTTGGACTGGGAATAGAGAGACCAGGGGCAGGACTTGGACTGGGAACAGAGAGACCTGGGGCAGGACTTGGACTGGGAATAGAGAGACCTGGGGCAGGACTTGGGCTGGGAATAGAGAGACCTGGGGCAGGACTTGGGCTGGGAAAAGGGATTTATACTTACGATAAATATTTTTCTAGTAGGCCCGAACTGTCAGTGCAGACGTATGGGTTATGTCCAGGTTCACCTCTGGAGGCAGGACAGAAGAATTGGTCTCTTGGCCCCTCCCTCAGGATATATAGGCTGGCTCCACCTCTGTTCCTCAGTTCTGTTATAAAGCTCAGTGAGGTGGTTGAAGAGACAGCAGATATGAAGGAAGGTCAAGAGACAACAGTAGGATCACAGAGAGATAGAGAGACAAGAGAATAGAGTCCACAGACCCATACTAAAATCAGCCTGGGTGGGACTTACTGCACTGACAGTTCGGGCCTACTAGAAAAATATTTATCGTAAGTATAAATCCCTTTTTCTCTAGTCGGCCCTCCTGTCAGTGCAGACGTATGGGACGTTCCAAAGCTGTCCCTCAATAATTTGGGTGGGTATAGCTGATTTAAGCCAAATGAATTTCAGACCTGTCTACCAGTAACTGCAGTGTGCAAAACTTTACGGCCAAACACTGCCGACATAGAAGCAAAAACGTGTAACTGGTAAAACTTGATAAAAGTGTTGGGCGAAGCCCATGTAGCAGCCTTGCAGATTTGTTCTGGTGTAGCTGAATTCTGGAGAGCCCATGAGGTGCTCTGTGCTCTAGTAGAGTGAGCCAGCACTCTGAACGGTTTTTGTTGGTGGCTGAGCAGGTAGGCTTGGTTGATAGTCTCTACGAGCCACCTGGCAATAGTGCGTTTGGACACCGCTAGGCCTTTGTGTGCAGGTGAGTAGGAAACCAAAAGAGAATCCGATCGGCGAAAACCAGCCGTTCGCTGTTTGTAAATCCGAATTGCCCTCACAACGTCCAACTTGTGAAGTTGACTCTCCTTGTCATTATGCGGATTCGGACAGAATGAGGGAAGAACAATGTCCTGATTAATATGAAAAGCCGAGACGACTTTAGGGAGGAAACCAGGAACAGTGCGAAGTACGACCTTGTCGTTGTGAATAACCAGCCAAGGCTCTTTATGCGACAATGCCGCTATCTCAGACACCCTCTTGGCGGAAGTGATCGCAATGAGAAAGGCAACCTTAAGAGTCAACCATCTGAGGTCACAGCTGTGAAGAGGTTCAAACGGCTCCTTTTGTAAAACAGATAAAACTAATGTCAGATCCCAAGGAGGCGTGGGGTTCCTAAATGGAGGCCGGGCCCTCAAAGCCCCTTGGAAAAACTGCTGAATATCCGGATGATCCGCCCACTTCAATTGGAATAGAACAGAAAGGGCAGAGATGTGAGCCTTAAGAGTGCTAGGTGCCAAACCCTTTGCAAAACCTGCAGCCAGGAAGTCAGTAATGATCTGTGACGTGCTACTTTCCCATGTGTGGTGATGGCTGGAGCACCAGGCAATGAACGTCTTCCACACCTTGTAGTAAGCTTTGGCTGTATTCTTTTTACGTGCTTGCAGCAGAATATCTATAGCCGCCGGGGAAAATCCCCGTTTGGACCACAACTTGGTCTCAAGTGCCAGGCCGTCAAACGCAACAGAGGTAGATTGGGGTGACGTGCTGGTCCCTGCAGGAGAAGGTCGGACCGCATGGGCAGTCTCCAGGGTCTGGAAATGGACATGCTGATCAGATCTGAGTACCACAGTCTGTTGGCCCAGTCCGGAGCAATGAGGATAGTGGTCGACCCTTCCTGTTTGATTTTGGCAATGATTCTGGGTAGAATCGGAAGCGGTGGGAAAGCATATACCTTGTGAAAGTTCCAGGGAATCACTAACGCGTCTGTGAACGCTGCTCCGGGATCTTTGGTTCTGGAGCAATAACATGGAACTTTGAAATTGTGTCGGGATGCCAGAATGTCGATGTCTGGTACTCCCCACTTGTTGGTGATCTGGGAGAACACCTCGGGATGTAAACTCCATTCCCCCTGGTCTAGTGTTTGTCTGCTGAGGAAGTCGGCTTCCCAATTGAGGACTCCTGGGATAAACACCGCTGAGATGGCCGGAACATGGAGTTCGGCCCAGGTCAGGATCTTGGCAGCCTCCAGCATCGCCTGTTTGCTGCGAGTTCCCCCTTGCTTGTTGATGTAGGCTACTGCCGTGGCATTGTCTGACTGAATCCTGACCGGGTGCGCCCGGAGGAGGCTGGTCCAGCCCTGAAGAGCCAACACAATTGCTCGAAGTTCCAGTACATTGATTTGTAGTTGGGATTCTTGGGGGTCCCAGCGACCTTGCAGAGTGTGTTCGCGGTAAACAGCTCCCCAGCCGAACAGGCTGGCATCGGTCGTCACCACTTCCCACTTGACTGGAGCCCAACTTTTTCCTGATTGTAGGTGCAAGCGGTTGGTCCACCAAGAAAGGCTGCTCCTGGTGTGAGGAGAGATGGGAATGGGTTGCTGAAGATCCTGATGATCTTTGTTCCAGCATTGTAAAAAATTGCGTTGTAGAGGACGCAGATGAAATCTTGCAAACGGAACTGCTTCGAGAGCGGATACCATGAACCCTAAGAGCTGAAGGCAATCGCCGGCCGTCACAGTGGTTTGCTGTAGAAGTTTGGTGGTATTGTTGACAAGATTGTTGATCTTGTCCTCGGGAAGCTGTACTATCTGGTGTTGGGAGTTGAATTGTAGGCCCAAAAAAATTATGCTCTGGGAAGGAAGGAGGGAGCTTTTGCGGTGATTTATTAGCCAACCGTGTTGTGACAGGGTTTGCAGAGTGATCTCTGTGTCCCTGACAGATTGCTCCTGAGTCGTAGCTTTGAGCAGGAGATCGTCCAGATATGGTAACACATGAATCCCCATTGTTCTCAAGTGAGCGATCAACGGTGCAAGCACCTTGGTAAACACTCTTGGAGCTGTACAAAGTCCGAATGGGAGAGCCACAAACTGGAAGTGTTGGTCGTTGACTGCAAAACGCAGAAAGGGTTGAGAACTGGGGTGGATGGGAACATGGAGGTACGCATCCTGGAGGTCGATCGACGTCAGGAAACAGTCGGGTTCCATGAAAGCTATGGCCGACCTGATCGACTCCATTTTGAATTTGTGGTTGTGAATGAATTGATTTAACCTCTTGAGGTTTAGTACTGGTCGGAAGGATCCCTCTTTTTTTGAAACCAGGAAGAGATTGGAATAGAATCCCTTGAATTTTTGAAGGTGTGGCACAGGGACAATAACTTGAGATTGTTGTAGGTCCAGGACGGCTTGTTGTAAGGCTTGTCGTTTGTGTGGAGGTACTACGGATGGAACAAATTTTCTTGGGGGCAATTTGGTAAAATGAATTCTGTAGCCATTCTGGATAATTTGCAGAACCCAATTGTCTAGGACGTGAGTTTCCCAGCATGACAGGAAGTTTGACAATCGACCTCCTACTTTGGATGCTGGGTCGAGGTGGGGGCAGTCAAGTAGAGGTGGGTTTAGTGGTGGTAGGCTTTCGGTGCCTACCCGGTTGTTGCCACTGCGTCTTGTTACGTCTTGCACCCTGGTCTGAGCCGGTGTTACGAAAGTTAGGCGAGCGAAAGGAACGAAAATTGCGGTTAGGAGTGGACCATGTCCGCCTAGTGGTGGATCTGATGGGTTGATCCATGCGCCCTCTTTTTCCTGGTGGAAGGAAAGTACTCTTCCCACCGGTGACTTCCGTAATGATTTGCTTGAGGTCAGGGCCGAACAAGGACTCACCAGTATAGCTCAGTTTCAATAGCTTGTTCTTAGAGGCGGTATCCCCTGACCAGTGACGAAGCCAGAGAGCTCGTCTGGCCATCACCGAATTTGCGGAAGATCTTGCTGCTAGCCGAATAATTTCTAACGCAGCATCGGCTAAAAAGGAAAGGGCCGTGTTCAGTCTACTCATGTCCCCTGTTAACTCCTGGGCTGAAGTAGGAGGGTTCTGGGCAATTTCTTGTGCCCAGTGTCTAGCTGTGCGAGCAAGGCCTGCTGCCGCTGTGGCTGGTCTGAGGATTGCTGCCGATTGAGAATATGCTCGTTTGAGGGAAGACTCTAATTTTCTATCCATGGGGTCTTTAAATGCGGACTCTTCAGTTGGTAATGTAGTTTGTTTGGAGAGTCTAGCAATGGCCGAATCTACCCTAGGAGGCTTATCCCATACTTTGCGCTGTTCCTCAGGAACAGGGTAGGTGTCATAAAAACGTTTTGACAAGGTAAAACGGCGGTCAGGTTGTGACCATTCTGTATCAATAGTTTTAGTGATGGACGTAAAAATAGGAAATGCACGGGCTTTCTTTTGATGGACCCCCAGCACCTTATCTGCTTTTGAGACTGGCACAGTTTCATCTTTTATTTCTAAAGTAGCCATCATCTCTCTCAGGAGTTTCTTTGAAATATCAGGTTTAGCAAAAGTAGGCTGTTCAGTGTCTGAATCACTCTGTGAGTCTGAGCTCAACTCCCCTGATTCTGGTGCAATTGAGTCCAAACAGGACATGGCATCTATGCGGGAGGAAGGACCTGCCTCAGAATCTGAAGCATCAGGTGTTGAGTCCAGCGCCTTGCGCTTAGTGTGTTGAAAAGTGGGTGGCTGAAGAGCAGTCTTTACCCATTCTAAGAAGTCCCCAAGTTGTGGAGGAACTTGTGGAGCTGCGCTGCCTGTGGTTGGTGTATGAGGCAAAGAATTATCATTACTGTGTAATTCCAACAATGGTGAATTGCTATTTGTGAGTTGTTGAGGAGACAGAATGGGCGGCTCCATGGGGCTGCAGTCAGTACAGTATGTGGATTCTGACTTACGAAGTGTATGCTTACATTTCTTGCACTTGGCCCCTTTAACAGGCTTTTTAGCTGGTCTCTTAATAGATTTAGCAGTCTGGATATCCTCCCTGAGTTCTTTCAAAGAATCTGACCTCTCCATATTAAAGAAATATGATGCCTTTACCAGACTCTGTGTGCTGTTGAAGCTGGTGGCTGCTGCTGTGACACTGCCAGATGCTGCTCCTAGCGTGCGCAGCTTAACTGTGTAGCTGGAAACACGCCAAAATAGGTAGAGGATACTGCGCGCCCTGCAGCTATGCGCTCGTGGTAAAACAAAATGGCGGCGATGACGTCATCGCGCCGCGCCATATATGGATAGGCGCATGTGCGCGACCTAGGCGCGCCAACCAAAGGCGCATTATGATCGCGTCATCAGCGAATGGCGCGCTCACCACGCCAGGGAATCCCAGAACGGCCTGGGTCGCTGTGGAGGGCGCGCCCTTAGGAAAAAAAGGGCACCATGCGATCTGCCAAGTGAGACATGAGCAGGGTTGATAGCCACAACTCCTACCTGCCAGGGCGCTGATTGAAGCAGCACCACTCCACTTGCTGGAATGACAGCAAGGAGGGATAGGCAAACGAAGGAGGATACAATCAGAGAATGTAGTCTCCTGAATTTACTTGCTGCAAACTGCCAGCAAGGATAGATAGGCATACCAGTGAGGAAATAGCCAAACAAACCCGATGGCTTGTGGCCCTCTGATTCCACTTGCTGCAATATGCTAACAAGGAGGGAACAGGTATAGTGATGATATATTGCTTGAATATATCCTTAGGATGTGTGGTCAATATTCCACTTGCTGCAATATGCCAGCAAGGAGGGAATAGACAAATGTTGGGAGACAGCACTGCATGCCTCCATCTGTAAAAGAAATAAAAATAAAAAAGTAGTAGTGAGATTTCTATCCTTCACCTCCAAGGCAGGACAAAAGAACTGAGGAACAGAGGTGGAGCCAGCCTATATATCCTGAGGGAGGGGCCAAGAGACCAATTCTTCTGTCCTGCCTCCAGAGGTGAACCTGGACATAACCCATACGTCTGCACTGACAGGAGGGCCGACTAGAGAAATAGAGAGACCTGGGGCAGGACTTGGACTGGGAATAGAGAGACCTGGGGCAGGACTTGGACAGGGAATAGAGAGACCTGGGGCAGGACTTGGACTGGGAACAGAGAGACCTGGGGCAGGACTTGGACTGGGAATAGAGAGACCAGGGGCAGGACTTGGACTGGGAATAGAGAGACCTGGGGCAGGACTTGGGCTGGGAGCAGAGAGACCTGGGGCAGGACTTGGGCTGGGAGCAGAGAGACCTGGGGCAGGACTTGGACAGGGAACAGAGAGACCTGGGGCAGGACTTGGACAGGGAATAGAGAGACCTGGGGCAGGACTTGGACAGGGAATAGAGAGACCTGGGGCAGGACTTGGACTGAGAATAGAGAGACCTGGGGCAGGACTTGGGCTGGGAATAGAGAGACCTGGGGCAGGACTTGGGCTGGGAATAGAGAGACCTGGGGCAGGACTTGGACAGGGAATAGAGAGACCTGGGGCAGGACTTGGGCTGGGAATAGAGAGACCTGGGGCAGGACTTGGGCTGGGAATAGAGAGACCTGGGGCAGGACTTGGAGAAGACAGAGATGGTGTAGAAAACAAATAAGCAGGGGAGAGACCCCAGTTTCTTGCCCACCTTCTCACTGACAAAGCTCTGGACATCTTCTCCTTCAGGTAACAGGTCATTCCACTGAAGTCCGGTCTCTCTCCACAATGTGGCTACTCGCTTATGGCTCTGGAAGCAGCAACAGGACCAGTGAGGGGGAGCACCCCAAAAAGCACCCAACTCATGTAATGGAAAGATCTTGCAAGTACCAACAGCACTGCGTAAACCTGATGTAAACCCCCCCCCCCGGCACAATACCACCTCCTTTTGGGATTCTGCCAAATCCAGAAGCAAATATTGGACTCAAATGGTAATTTGTAGCACTGGGCAACTGAAATGGACAGTATATTTGCTCAGCATGACTTGTTATCACATTTGAACGTAAATCTCTCTCCAACAAGCAGCTCACCCACCGCCTCCCCACAAACCCCTGCCAGTAGCACAGACCCAAGGAATTCTGGGAAAGCCGGTACGTACCATTTGTTTGCATAGAAGGTGCAATATTTCTGACAATAATACTCCTCCACGTCCCACAGGGAGCAGAGCTTTACCAAACTCTCTGTGTGGGGAAAAAGAAAACGGAGGTTAATTCAATGTACTCACTGGGATTGGGATTATGGGAATTTGTGACTAAAGATGGCTCTAAACTGGGGCTCCCCAACCTTTTTTATCCTTGAGCCACATTCAAATGTAAAAATTGTGATTGGCCATTGGTAGCCCCTATGAGGACTGGCAGCTACAGGAGGTTCTGTTTGGCAGCACAACTGGTTTTTATGGAACCAAAACTTGCCTGGAATTCAAAAAAAAACCCCTGCTTTTAGGCCACTGGGAGCAACATCCATTGGGTCGATCATAAATCACTGGTTGGGGATCACTGCCCTAGAGTCTAATCCCTCAACCGTAGATGTGGCCCTAATGGACAGAGGAGACTGCAGGGAAGAAGCCTCAAGTGGCCCGTGACCTGAAGACATGAAAGCCCAGGGCTTGTGGCTATGCCCCCCCCATACAAACGACTACGACATTCCCCGTGTGAGCAGAAGAGCGAGTGAAGAGTCGGACTAATGTGACACCTCCCCTATTCTCACGTTATCAGTTCTCGTAGAGAGATCCCGCCTTCTTTCAACATGGGGGTCACCAGCTCGGCTAGGTACAGCCAGATGTGGGGGATATCAATAGCCATGTCGTCTGCCAGCTCCAGAGTCTCTGAGAACCTGTTGGCAAATAAAGGGAAAAATGTAGTGACCCAAAAAAGCAGCAACGACCCCCCCCCACAGTTACAGGAGCGGGTCACTCAGACACTCACCCTGTGAAGAAGTCCTGTTTGCTGAGTGTGCCCGACTGGACCAGCTGGTAGAGGAGCTGTCCCATGTGATCCCTGGTGATCTGACTCCGTTCCAGCGTCGACTCCACTCCCTGTCGCACAAACGCTGACAGCGGCCCGTTGGCACCAAACTCCTCGACACACTGCATGGCCTCCTGAGATGGGAGGAGTCACACGGAAAAGGTTCAGCAAAGAAGGAGTCTGCCCTACCCACAATTGGCTGATTCCAATTGGGAAAGAGCTGCTGGCAATACGAACCAGTATCCAGCACATTCCCATTTAGCAACCAACCCACAGGAGGACCAGCCCCTCAATTTGGGAACCACTCATTTAACCTGACCAAGGGGCGGGCAGCTTTACCTTGTAGTCGTGAATATGGAGGAACTCATCAATGATGGCCTTGGATTTCCTCTCCATCTCCTCTTCCGACAGAGTTAGTTTGTCTGGTTCTGATGGCTCGGACTTGGCTGGGGAATGATAAATCCATGGAAATATAATCATAGTAATTGTACAGAACAAGGTCCCCTCTATTGATGTGCGGGCTGGGATTTCCCCGACCCACACCCGACCCTAACCCGCCCGCATCCGACTTCCGGGTTGATTTTATAGACCCACGCTGCCCGGCCCCACCGATGACGTCACAAAAGGGGCGGGGCGAGCAGGTGCAGCGTCTATAAAAGAAGGACTGGAATTTGATGGAGTGCAAGTTTAGCCCGTACTTGCCCGACCCGCAGGTATCGGGCCAGTCCGCACATCACTAGTCCCTTCAGGTGCCAATGAAAGGAGGGGCATCAAATCAGTGCAAGACCGTGGCATGCTTCTGCTGGTATAACAGCTCCATATATAAAGGCATGTGCCCCTGCAGCACGGCTAATGCCCAGACAAGGAAGGTTTAGGGCGGAGTTTATCAGCAGAACTACATGTCTCACCTGGCTCTTTGGGGCGTCTTTCTGGCACAGTGTTCTTGTCGGGTTCAGTGATGCTGCTCAGCTGTTTCACAGTCTGGAGGGTCTCCCGGCGATGTTCTTCCTGATTATCACCCAAGTCGTGCAGGGGGGGGCTGGGACGGGGTGCAGCGGAGACGGATGAAGGTGCAGAAGATTTGTCGTTTTTCTCTCGCCCTGCACTTCCACGGCTACTAAACGTCAAGACAATCAAGTGAAGTCTCAGATCCCACATGTTAGCAATACATATACTACAACTCCCATGATCCTCAGCAAATGATTGCTCAAATTCTGCGGGTCATGTAGCACCCCTGCACAACTGTTTAGCCTGGTCCTAGAAAGCCCTACGAGTTCTGATGCCCATTGTAGAGTGGCTACTGATCCATAAGGAAGGATTGTGCTCTTGAGCCACATAGGCTCTCGAATTGGAATAAGGAACATGTCTCAAGGGAAACACAAGGTGCTATTATAGTGCAAACACACTTGTGTTCAGAATAATAGCAGTGCAACATCACTAGCCTGACTAATCACTGGTTTTAGTCCAAATTCTATTTCTACATGACAAATAATTTACTAGTAGGTGTAGAAAAATCATAGAAACTAACAGACCCTACTGTCCCATAAAAGAACTTGGAGTGACATGGGGTGTGAGGCAAAAGCATTTGGAATTGTGGAAGAGGTTGTTGGAAGTTGGTGGAGTCCATACAACACACAAACAATGTTCTACAACTCAATATTAGTTCCCTCATTCACACAAACATCACTTGATCCAGTCACTGAGTTGGGAAAGAACAATGAGGGACTGATATTCCCTTCACTTTCTCTAAAGGAATAACAACATTTCAGCCTTTTTTCTTCATGTTTTGATTTGGAATAGAATGTGAAGAGTTCCCAATGTATTTGCCTGGATGGAAATAAACCCCATTATAAGGATTATTATTTACACACACTGCTATTATTCTGAACACGGGAGTCGCTGCCGGACCTCCTCATGGTTTCAATGACAGAATGCAGAGACTCCATATTGATCTGGATGAAACAGGAGAAATGCTGTCCTGCTTGGGCACAACATGGACGTTAGAAAGAGACGGAGCCCTGGAGGAACTGATTCAATGACTTTTCTCCCTGAAGGATGTTTATAATGAACAGAAATGCTGCATATGAAGGAATGAAGGATGAGGAGAGGGACGTGGAGTAATAAGCTAGAGATGCTGTATGAGTGATAACAGAGGGAAAAGGAGACTTTCTTACCGGAAAAATCGTTTTCTCGTAGGCCCTACCTGTCAGTGCAGGACGACTGGGGTTAAGTTGCTCCTCCCTGGAGGCAGGACCAACTAATTGACTCTTTTCAGTCTCCTCCTTCCTGGTGTCTCCAGCTCCTCCTCAGTTTCATTACCAAGCCTCCTGGTGGAGACGGTTATCCTAAAGCTGCCATAGACGCAAAGATCCGATCGTACGAATCAACGTACGATCGGACTTTCCCATCTCCCGACCCTCCACTAACCATTCAGATCAAAGTCTTTACCATTCCGATCAAATAAGAACAGATCAGCCAATGTTCTGCCCCTGACAGCAATCGTACGATACTTATGTCTGACAACACTAGTGACAGTCTCCCACTGAAAATCGTACGATCGGCGATACACGCAGAGATATTATCGGCAGGCGACAGAAATTTTCTAACCTGTCCCATCGACCAAACGACCGATCTCCGACGGACAAAAAATGTCGGGACTCTCCACACATGGTCCGAAAATCGTACGAATCCACGATTCGTACGATCGGATCTTTGCGTCTATGGCCAGCTTAACTGACCTGTCTGTCTATTGGGCGAGCAGCAGAACATGCAGTTTGTAAAACTTGGAAAAAGTATGGATAGAGCTCCAATTTGCTGCCCTACAAATCATTTCAGGGGAAGCTGAATTTTGCACTGCCCAGGAAGTGATACGTTTTCCGGTAGTGGGGGCTTTAACGTTGGCCGCTCATCTGCTGTAGAATAGAAGTAAGTAATAGTGGACACTGTCCATATATCTAATGTAGCCCTGAAAGCCGGACACCCACTTTTGTTCTTGCTGAAAAGCACCAGTAATGAGTCTGACTTTCTGAAAGGAGATGAGTAGAATTTTAGCTCCCTGACTGCGTCCAGCGTTGACGCTCTTTTCCATTCGCTGGTTTAGGACAGAAGGATGGAACGATAGTAATGAAGTAACCTTCGGTAAGTAAGAAGGGACTGTGCACATCACTGCTTGCAGCCAAGCTTGTTTATAGGATAGTGCGGTGAGATCGGAGACTCTATGACCTGAACAATGGCCAGCAGAAAAGTTACCTTCTGGGAAACAAATTCTATATCTGCTGTATCTATGGCTTCAAAAGGTGCTGAAGTGCCTTAAGAACAAGGATGAGGTCCCATGGCAGTAATGGGTCTTTGTGAGGAGGGCGCAGATAGTTACATAGTTAGTTACATAGTTAAATTGGGTAGAAAAAAGACAAAGTCCATCAAGTCCAACCCCTCCAAATGAAAACCCAGCCCCATACACACACCCCTCCCTACTGTCACATAAATGATATATCCCCATATCTATACTAACTATAAAGTTTAGTATCACAATAGCCTTTGTATTATGTCTGTCCAAGAAATCATCCAAGTCCCTCTTATAGTCATTAACTGAATCATCACCCGGCAGTGCATTCCCCAACCTCACTGTCCTCACTGTGATGAACCCCCTACTCTGTTCCTTTAAATGAAACTTCTTTTCCTCTAGTCTGAAGGGGAGGCCTCTGGTACGTCATTCTCTTTATGGGTAAAAAGGTCCCCTGCTATTTGTCTATAATGTCCTCTAATGTACTTGTAAAGTCTAATCATGTCCCCTCACAAGAGCCTTTTTTCCCCCAGAGAAAACAACCCCAACCTTGTCAGTCTCCCCTCATAATTTAACTCTTCCCTCCCTCTAACCAGTTTAGTTGCACTTAGTCTCTGCACTCTCTCCAGCTCATTTATATCCCTCTTAAGGACTGGAGTCCAAAACTGCCCCCATACTCCAGATGAGGCCTCACCAGGGACCTATAAAGAGACACAATTATGTTTCATCCCTTGAGTTAATGCCCTTTTTTATACAAGAACTTTATTTGCTTTAGTAGCCACAGAATGACACTGCCCAGAATTAGACCACTTGTTATCTACAAAAACCCCAAGATCCTTCTCATTTAAGGAAACTCCCAACACACTGCCATTTAGTGTAGAACTTGCATTTATATTGTTTATATAACCTGCATTTATCAACATTGAACCTCATTTTCCAGTTTGCTGCCCAGTTTTCCAATTCATTCTAGGTCTCCCATTTTACCTAGAACAATTGGTCAGCACTCGCCCAACCGTATTTAGATAAAGAGGTGCACGTGTAGAGTTGTCCACTCCAACTGGCTGAATATATTGATAGCAAAGTCACAGCACCATAATCTTGTTGAATAATAAAAGCCTTAATTGGATTCCTGGCTCAAATCTCGAGTAAACACTGCGTTTGCCATGCAGGCCTGAAATGTCGTGTTTGTTTGAGATTTGAGCCAGGAATCCAATTAAGGCTTTTATTATTCAACAAGATTATGGTGCTGTGATTTTGCTCCCATTTTACCTGACAAACTCCGTGCATTTGCAGCATACAGCGGAGGTTACTACTTTTACTTCTGAAATGACTGTACTGTGAAATGCTGCCTGTATGTGTATGTGCATGTGTATGTGCATGTGCATGTGCATGTGCATGCTGTAGTTGCTGTGCGGTTGACTTGGGTATATCAGATGGTTGAGATAAGTGCATGGATGACCCTGCTGGGGTGGAGTGCTGTAGCTGCATGGTTGCTGCTTGTATATTGCGCTCTTGAGTAGCGTGCGCTATTGCTGATGTTGTGACATTATTGACAGAGAAATGTGAGGTATCCATAGAGGAAGGCTGTAACCTTATGTGAACGCTCTTTGTGCTTTGTTGATGCCTTTTTAATTTTAGCTTTCAGCTTTTCTGCCAATTCTATTTCCTCATTCAAGGAAACGAATTCCTCATCAGCAGACATGTGTTGATAAGATGAAGTATATAGGACTGTAAATGTCTGCTGACCATTGTGATCACACTATTAGATGCCGTGTTTGTTGCAGTTGATCACTATGTGGAACTGTTATGCCTCAGTACTCCTGCATCTGGAGGATAAAGATGGCCGCCGTTAACCCAGATGCAAACTCCCAAATAGTGGGAGCTCTTATGTTACCCAAGCAGAGGAGCACACACAAGGGGCTCAACTTAATTCTGCTCTTCGAATTGGATGAATACAGCCAGGGCTCTACCGAAATCACATGTTGTGGTGACCAGGAGCACACGTGATACTGTGATGTTTACTTAATGGAATCAATCTGCTATTATAAATAAGTCCGAGAGCTCTCAAGTAATAATTGATAAGCATACTTCTTCTGTATACCCTTTGTGAATATTAGGAGGAGAAAAAAGCTGCCTCTGAGGCAGGAAAAACTAAAAAAACTGAGGAGGAGGTGGAGACACCAGGAAGGAGGAGACTGAAAAGAGTCAATTAGTTGGTCCTGCCTCCAGGGAGGAGCAACTTAACCCCAGTGGTCCTGCACTGACAGGTAGGGTTCGTATGTAGAAAAGGGGATTTCTATTCTCAGCAGAAAACAAAACTGTAACTGGGGAGGTGGTAGACAAGGTGTAGCAGTGGAGAGGCTCAATGCCAAATTGAACACGGGTTCACGTGATGCCTATAAATTCAGCTGCTTACCTGGTTATTAACCTGCGAGATTCCAGATCAGCTGAGGAGGAGGAAGAAGACACAGAAGAGAGTGGCTGCTGCAGGGCAGAGAACCTGTTCAGGCCGGGGGCTCCTGGTCTCAGAGATTCTAATGGAACATAAAGGAACAATGAATTATCTGGGGGGGGCAGGGGCAGTTTGCTGATCTCTCCAGCCCAGGGAATGAAGTTCTCTCACCAGTCTCACTGGCCTTGGCACCTCCACTGCTCCCCTTTAACCAGCTGCCAGGCTGAGCTTTGGGAACCAACTGGATCTTCTCATCTATGGTGGGCTGAGGGAAGAGAATGAGGGGTACACACACTGAATGAGACACACCATGGTCTGGAATACACACAGAATGCCCCCACAATGCCCTGTAATACACTGGCACTACCACAGGGGAGGGAATTAATAACTGCGGGTGAGGCTGCCACCGTTTCATCGGAGGAAGCCCCGTAACCAAAGCAACAAGGCATGAGCTGTGCAAAGTGCCACGGGAGGGGGCAACCTCCTTACCTTAGTGATTTTCAGAAACTTGGAAGGGTCCAGCACCCTGTTATTCTTTGCCCCCTGCACCGTGTTCCATCCGCCTTCATCCACTCTCTGCACCCCTGCTGGGGACAAGCACAGGCTGTGAGCAGCGCACCCCTCCTGCATGAAAGGGTTAAGGACACCCTGCAGGGGAGCGAGGGGGGGACGTGCTGCCTCTCCTTACCTGGTCTCCTCTTCTCTTTGGTCATTAACTGCTGCACTTTTCTCTGTTCCTCCTGTTCTTCTATTTTGGCCTCTTTATGGATCTGCTCGATGGTCTTGGGCCCCTGGTCTGCCCTCCGGGACACCCAGTTATTCTGCCAAAAGAGCCACATTCTGATTTCACTGAACAAGGGATACCGACCCGGGACACAAACACGGGGATTATGGCTCCACCTACCAGTCTGAGGTCTATAATGTCCTGCAGCATAAACCGGATTCTAGAAGAGGTTTTTCTCTCCTTTACGATCTTCACCATCTGGTGAAAGTACTGATCCATACGTGGCTGCAATATAGGGGTTATACATTCATTTTAATTGGGTACATACATATAGGCTGGAACCTCCTTCATTAGAATTAGCCAATTTGCTCTCTTCTGTATAGTCATGGGTATATATTCCTGTCTGACCATGGGAAAGAGAACAGCCCAGGAGCAGGAAGTACAGAGAATCAGAGCTCTGTACCTGGGTAAGTACTGGGGGAGATTGGATTCACTTACCCAGGGGGAGGTTCCTGTCTGACCATGGGAAAGAGAACAGCCCAGGAGCAGGAAGTACAGTGAATCAGAGCTTTCTACCTGGGTAAGTACTGGGGGAGATTCACTTACCCAGGGGGAGGTTCCTGTCTGACCATGGGAAAGAGAACAGCCCAGGAGCAGGAAGTGCAGAGAAGTTTTTGGCCACAGCAAGTTTTTTCCGGCACAACCAGAAAACCTAGTCAGTTTAATCCCAGTTTCTCAGGAACTGGGAATCACTAAGAATTAGGGATGCACCAAATCCACTTTTTGGGATTCGGCCGAATCCCCGAATCCTTCATGAAAGATTTGACCGAATACCGAACTGAATCCTAATTTGCATATGCAAATTAGGGGAGGGAAAGGAAAAGGTGGTGAAAATGTTTTTTACTTCCTTATTGTGTGACAAAAAGTCATGTGATTTCCCTTCCCACGCCTAATTTACATATGCAAATTCAGATTCGGTTCGGCCATGCACAAGGATTCGGCCGAATCCTGCTGAAAAAATCTGAATCCTGGATTCGGTGCATCCCTACTAAGAATATGTAGACATTTACTATAATCCAAACTCACTTTGGCTTTCTCAAAGTCCAGGTCTTTGCCGATGGTGGTGAGTAACCGGCACAAGCACTCGAGTGATTCCTCGTCGTGGTTCTTGAGCAGTTTGACCACACAGTCGTGCATAATGGCTTCTGTCAGCATCTTCAGCTTAAATAACTCTCCAATAAACTTTATGTTCCCAATGGACCTGCGCCGGGCTTTGTCTTTAGCCTCTTCCAGCTCCTCCTGTAGCCGCGACTTCTCCTCTGGCTGCTGTGGAAACAGGGTTATTGTGATTTGGTAGGACACAATTCCAGCCTACGCCGGTCAACATTATTTTTACTTCCTTGTTTGTATGACGACTAGTCATGTGACATTAAAGCAGCTCTCAGAGAGGGGTTGCCGACTCTTTAACTGTTCTAAATTTGATACATTAAAGGGAAAGTAAAGTCTAACATTGAATAACAAATGCTGTATTTTGTATAATAAACATACTGCACCACAAGTCTAATCAAACAAATGATTTATGCTTTCAAAGTTGGCCACAGGGGGTCACCATCTTGTAACTTTGTTATACATCTTTGCAAGACTAAGACTGTGCACATGCTCAGTGTGATCTGGGCTGCTTAGGGATCGTCATAAATGATCAAAACAGCACAAGTCAAATAATATCTGCCAGAAGCTGATACAGTAAGACTGCTTAATAATCAGAATATATAGACTGCACTGGGTCCTGTGTTGTCATGTAATCTAATGTGGATTTTATAGTTTTTGTATTGTTTAATACAAACTTTCTCCAACTCTGCAGAACCAGTGGCTGCAGCAAAATAATCCTCCAAATAGAATCCCAGTTTATCTGTTTAAATCTGCCTCCATGATCTTTGTAAAAATACAAGATTCCTCTGCACTCAATCCATCATCAATATATTTAAGACAGAGACATTTTGTGCTACTGAAAAATGACTTACCCTTTAAACAACACAGGGATTGTTTGTCCATATATTACAATATATTTAATAATAAACTCATCCCATATCTGGCCAGTCCTACACTCAATTTTCATCTGATTCATTAAGAATTCTATTGCTTAATTATACATTTTACACAGGGACTAAGTTTTACCTGCAACTTACTTGCTGCTTTCAAAGTAAAACTCCCAAACTTGGCTGCCCTTTTATTAGACACCAGTGGGTCACACCCTCATTGCACCCCCGCCTAATGGTTTTAAAAAATAGTGGTGAGCACAACTTTCCCTTGTTTGTTATAGTTATACAGGAGCAGTGACCAGCTCCATGTTGTAGCTCCACCCCTCCCAGCTATAGTCAGGTGATCCCACTGGTGTCTAATAAAAGGGCAGCCAAGTTTGGGAGTTTTACTTTGAAAGCAGCGAGTAAGTTGCAGGTAAAACTTAGTCCCTGTGTAAAATGTATAATGAAGCAATTGAATTCTTAATGAATCAGATAAAATTGAGCGTAGGACTGGCCAGATATGGGATGAGTTTATTATTAAATATATTGCAATATATGGACAAACAATCCCTGTGTTGGTTAAAGGGTAAGGCATTTTTCAGTAGCAGTAGCACAAAATGTCTCTGTCTTAAATATATTGATAATGGGTTGAGTGCAGAGGAATCTTGTATTTGTCTATATGTATTTTGTGGTCACAGCCTCATTGCACCCCCGCCTAATGATTTTAAAAATTAGTGGTGAGCACAACTTTCCCTTGTTTCCATGATCTTTGTCCCTGCAGCTGGAGTTGGAAACAGTAAGGGCAGAGACACATGCTGCTATTTCGGGAGATGAGTCAGCCAGCGACAAATCGTTTTTTTTCTCGGACAACTAATCTCCCTGAACTGCCTTCCCGCCAGCCAGAATGTAAATCACCGGCGGGTTGGCACTTGAAATGTTTTGCTATCCTCATGAGGAAACTTCGGGCTACTTCAGAAAGCCAAAGCTATCACAGTGCCATCACGCTGGCGATTTACATTCTAGCCAGCGGGAAGGCAGTTCAGGGAGATTAGTCGCCAGAAGAAGAAGCAATTTGTCACTGGGCGACTCATCTCCCGAAATAGCAGCATGTGTCTCTGTCCTAAAGGGGTTGTAAAGCCAAAATAAAATCCAATACAAATCTCTACTCAGTTGCCGACTGCTCTACAGGGAAACAAACAAAGCTGCTTGAGTTCTGCATGGCTGGGAATACAGGTGGGGGCTCCCCCTGCTGTTCATAAGTAGGATTTTTTCCCTGCAGAGCAGTTAGGGACCGTCTGACAATTCCTATCCACAGCAGTAAATAAAGGGAGAATTTCACTGCATACAGTCAGGTTTCTTATAAAAACGGTGCACGTTTTAATTAAAGTATATTGGAGATATGTTTCTTTTTCAATAAAGAAAGTAAAAATGGGATTTTATTTTTTTGCCTTTACATGCTCTTTAAGTTGATCCATGCGTTAGTCCCTGAGTTTTATTAAAGGCAACTGTTTTGATGCAATAGTTGCACTTATATTCCCCAGAGATCCTACTGAGAAATCAACTAATTGTATCAACTTAATGTACCAAATTGTAACAGTTCAGATGCTCCTGGATCACTGATCTGCCAGCCTGAGAATACAGTAAAAAATAAAAGATGGAAAGTAATTGAATAAAATCTTTGTTTATGGTGAATACTCTAAAAACAACTGAAGGTAAACAACCCCTAAGGATTCAGTTCGGTCAGGCACTTGTTTTTGTCCAAATCCGAATCCAGTTGAAAAAGGTCAAATCCCAAACCGAATCCTGGATTTGGTGCATCCCTACTCTCCACTGACTGCAACATTTCGGAGGACAAGAAATCTGCTTCTGCCCCCACAAAATCCCATTGGTAGAGACTTTTTGGGTGCAGATGTTGGTCTGTGGCTACAGTAGCGACTGCTGTTGGGGCAGGTGAGTTGAAGCAGGGAGATTGCCTCTTGTCCCCAGCACATTTACATTTCTTTTATTACCGTTGTGGCCAATTCTAGATCTTTTTGCTTCTTTTCAAAAACATCGTCGTCTGCTTTGTCTTTTTCAAACTCCTTCTGGCAGCGGTTCAGCAGCAGCTTGCGGAAGTTCACCGTGCTCCCCGGCTTGTCGGCCATCGGCACTTTCAGCTGGAAAAGGAGGAAGTTTTTGTTAGAAAATGAAAGTACCGGATTATATCGGAGACCCAGTGACTACATCAACAGCCCAATGGCAGTGCTTTATGTGCTCAGCTGATGATTGGTGGATGCGCCTGCCCAGGAAACACCTCCAACCAACCAGAAAGCAAGACTCCCATGAGTGCAGCAGCATTTTGTATAAGAGATGTTACCACTTTAAGGCAGGGTAAAATAAAAAGTCTGAAAATGAGGACAACTAGATGCCCACGGCACAATCCGACTCACCGTAGCAAGGCATCGGCACATGTTGGCATAGGCCACGGAGAAGCCGGGCTCATCGATTGCTTTCTCAAACACCAGATCAATGACTCCTTTGAGTCTCTCCTCCGTGTCTACAGTCAGATCCGTCACCTGCTTCATGAGTTGGTTGAACATCTGGGGGGTGAGTTTGTTCAGAATGCTTCGGACCTTGCGGAACAGGGCCTAGGAAGCAATCGGATCAGTACCACGCAGTGATGATAGCATTGCAGGGATAGGAAGGGCAATTAATACAATTAAATACATGAAAAGCAATGGTTATAGAGTAATTGTTCAGTATAAAAATAAAAACTGGGTAAATAGATAGGCTGTGCTAAATAAGAAATGTATCAGTAACCAATCAGTAACCAATAAGGGAGGGGAGACATAACTGTTGCTTTTGAATCTGAGCTGAATGCGGAGGATCAATTGCAAACTCAATGAACAGTTATGTCCGTTGTGGCCTCTCTTTTGGATATTCCAACAAGACAATGACCCTAAACTCACTTGGAAATCTACAAAGACATTTATGCAGAGGGACAAGTACAATATTCTGGAGTCCCCCGACTTGAATATCATGGAAAATCTATGGGATGAGTTGAAGCAGACTGTCCATGCTCGGCAGCCATCAAATTTAACTGAACTGGAGAGATTTTGTATGGACCAATGGTCAAAAATAGCCACATCCAGAATCCAGACACTCATCAAAGGCTATAGGAGGCGTCTAGAGGCTGTTACATTTGTAACTAAGTATTGATGTAATATCTCTGTTGGGGTGCCCAAATTTAAGCACCTGTCTAATTTTGTTATGATGCATATTGTATGTTTTCTGTTAATCCAATAAACTTTATGTCACTGCTGAAATACTACTGTTTCCATAAGGCATGTTATATATTTAAAGGAAAGCTCAGCCAATGATAAACAAAACTCCAAAGAATTAAGAGGGGTTCCCAAACTTTTCAGAATGTTGCTTTTTATTTTTTTATTCTTTTCATGCCTAAAGACATGAAGACATGAGATGTGTCTGCTATTCATATTCCATATATTATACTGTTAAAGGGGATGTTCACCTTCCAAAACTTAGTTTAACTATGAAGATGAACAACACCTTTAAGGTGACTAGTGAGTGCCCACTGGCCCATAGCAGCATTTACACATGGAGCGCCCACTCACCTGAGTTCTGATGCTGTCTGGATCCTCCGGCAGACTTTCCCTTTTGACATTGGGCTTCCAGGCGTTTTCTGCTTTTTTCAAGTGGATGTCGTCGCTCACAGAGATATTCATGATGATTTTCCTGGGCTCCCGCCTCTGTCCTGGCTGGGACCTCCTGGGACCCACACTCAGTAGCTACGAGATGGAACACGTCATGTACTATTTCTGCTGAAGGAGCAATAAGGTTCCCCAAGGGCCCAGTCATAGATTGAGGAACCCTGGATGTAACGCTATTATTTACAACATGGACAGAACCATATTAACGCATGCAGCACCTTCAGCCAATACTCACTGGCATGCCTCGGCCACCGGGGGCAGGTCTCCCAAAATCTGCATAGGCAGGGGTGAAGTCTGGCCCTCTCTGCAGCATCCGAGTGTCCAGGGCCCTAATGGGTAACTTGGGCTGATTGATCTGGGAATGAGAAGCAATCATGGAACAAAAAGACAAGCAAAAGCCCAAATATCTCTTGCCTTTAGTTTACAAACTATACAAGTTCTACCCATCCAATCTGACTGTGGCACAACAACAACCATACACTGCCCTGCAACAGCCAGTCTTCACCAGCACCGAACAGGACCCAGACTCCCTCTCTCCTTACCTTGTCCAGAACGACATCGCTGATTGGGGGAAGGCCCTCAGGCTTATGAACACACGCAGGCATGAACTGGAAGCCCAGCAAGAAATCCCGATTATACTGACGCTTGCCATCAGCTTGGGGTGCCGGGGGCTCCTGAGAGGCATCAGAAGATTCCTCAACTGCACTGCCCTCTGCACAAGGGAAAAAGGAAACATGGCTGCGGATCAAACACAGAACAATAAGGCATTTGCCCTCTTCTTTCTATTTAGGGAGCAAATATTAAAGGGCAAATTCTAATTTTGTATGTGGATATTTTTATTTCAAACCACTGCACTCCTGTATTACCTGCTTTAGTATAAGGGTAGGCCGAACCTTCCTCTGAGCTTGATGGTAAATCTGTCCCTTCACCCTCAGAGTTGGCATCAGCCCCATTGCGTATTGGTTCCACCTCTCCATTCTGCTCCTGTGCTTTCATATTGCTCAGGTACAGGTGCTCTGTTTCTACTGCGCTGCTGCTGCTGCAGGTGACTGGATCTTGATCCACTTCTGTGACTTTGTCCTCCAGGAGATCAGCATCATATTGTGGCTGTAGGAAGATTCAAAGGCAAAGTATAAACCATAATTCTGTATATGCTATGAGCAAACTTAGGGGACTGTTCCTGCTAAATTGTGCTTAGTACAGGGAATACCTATACTGCCATAGTTTTATGGGATCTCTCTGTACAGATTATGAGCAAATGTAATGGGCTGTTCCTGCTGAATTGTGCTTAGTACAGGGAATACCTATGCTGTCATAGTTTTATGGGATCTCTCTGTACAGACTATGAGCAAACTTAGGGACTGTTCCTGCTGAATTGTGCTTAGTACAGAGGAATACCTATGCTGTCATAGTTTTATGGGATCTCTCTGTACAGACTATGAGCAAACTTAGGGACTGTTCCTGCTGAATTGTGCTTAGTACAGGGAATACCTATGCTGCCATAGTTTTATGGGATCTCTCTGTACAGACTATGAGCAAACTTAGGGACTGTTCCTGCTGAATTGTGCTTAGTACAGGGAATACCTATGCTGCCATAGTTTTATGGGATCTCTCTGTACAGACTATGAGCAAACTTAGGGACTGTTCCTGCTGAATTGTGCTTAGTACAGGGAATACCTATGCTGCCATAGTTTTATGGGACCTCTCTGTACAGACTATGAGCAAACTTAGGGACTGTTCCTGCTGAATTGTGCTTAGTACAGGGGAATACCTATGCTGCCATAGTTTTATGGGATCTCTCTGTACAGACTATGAGCAAATGTAATGGGCTGTTCCTGCTGAATTGTGCTTAGTACAGGGAATACCTATGTGCCATAGTTTTATGGGATCTCTCTGTACAGACTATGAGCAAATTTAGGGGACTGTTCCTGCTGAATTGTGCTTAGTACAGGGAATACCTATGTACCATAGTTTTATGGGATCTCTCTGTACAGACTATGAGCAAACTTAGGGACTGTTCCTGCTGAATTGTGCTTAGTACAGGGAATACCTATGCTGCCATAGTTTTATGGGATCTCTCTGTACAGACTATGAGCTGCACAATGGTCACTACTAGTTGATCACTATTGCCCCTCTGACCACACCCCGAGGTTGTTTTGTTACAAGAGGCAGAGAAAAAAAAGACACACAGTAGGGCAGATAGACCCAAAGCAACACTTTACCTCTGCGTCGGACTGTGAAGTCTCCCCCATATCTAGAGTCTCATCTTTTGGTTTCTGCCACATCTTTGGTGCACTTATGGCGGTGGTTGGGGCTATAAATAGATCATGAATTAAAAACAAATATGGCAAAGAACATTAAGATTTGGCTAGAAGTAGTGACGGTGCCACTAATAAGGGAATGGGGGGCTTAGAGAAGTTAATCCCCCACTGGGATAGAAGTGGTACAAGGTAAGGGTAAGGTCACACTGGGAGATTTGGGGAGATTTATTTGCCCGGCGACTAATAGACTCTTCTTTGGGGCGACTCATCTCCCAAACTGCTTCCGCCTGCTAGAATGAAGAATCTCCTGCGGCATGGCACTCGTGTGCTTCGTTTTTCAAAGTTGCCTCACGAGGAAACTTCAGGCGACTTCAGAAAACGAAGCACCACGAGTGCCATGCCGCAGGAGATTCTTCATTCTAGCAGGCGGAAGCAGTTCGGGGAGATGAGTCGTCAAAAGAAGAGGCGATTAGTCGCCGGGCAACTAAATCTCCCCGAATCTCCCAGTGTGACCTTACCCTAAGGCAGCAAGTGAAGGAAAGGAGATTACCCACCTACATAAATGATTTACCTTCCACTGGGCTTTGTGTAGAGCTGATGCTCAGGAATTTCACATCGGCTTCCAGTTCGGAGTCCCCCTCTGTTTTCCCTTTGTTCTGTTCCTCTGCTTCACTCTCTAGGATGGAAGTTGTGCCCTCGTCCTCCTGCTCTTCCACATCTTGGGCACAGGGGGGGGCAGCGGCAGGAGGGGAGAGTCTAGTGGTAGTGAGTAGAGTAGCAGCAATGAGAGGAGGAGGAGGAGAGGGCTGTGGGGAGGAGAGAGGCACGTTGGAAGGAGTAGTGAATTCAATCTCTGAATCCATCGATGTGGCCAAGTCGGGCAACTCGGCCAAATCCACTTCTGCTGGTTCCTCCCCCAGGGCACCGTCTGCTGTGCCAATATCATCCCCTAGTCCATTCATCTCTTGAGCAGTCGCTGGGGCATCAGCCGGTGGGATTTGCCCCACAGAGTCCTTGCATACACTCTCCTCTGTCTCAGCCGGGTCCAAGTCTTGCAGAGGGGTGGGGGTAGGGGCCTGTGTTGGGCTCTCGCTTCCCCTCGTATCTTCCAGGTGGCAAGGAAAGGCTTGTGTGCTGGGCACAGTGGCTACTACAATGGGAGCTGGTGATACCCCCCGCAGAAGACATGGTTCAGCTCGTTCAGAAGAGGCGGGTCTGGGCCCCTGTTCCATGGCATCACTGCTGTCAAAATCAATGGACTCGGGCCCCACACACAGGGGAGGGCTGGATTTTAATGTGAGGTCTGGTTTTGGCTTCTCCTCTGTATGGGCAATAAACACAGAGACGCTTTACTGAAAATCATACAGATTGGACACACTGACCACTCACTGTGCCCTCCCCATACTTATTAGTTTATAGTTCAGTCATTCCCATTGTACGTCTCTGCACTGCTGGTTCTTAGTACATGTACCACTGAAACAACATCAACTGCACCAATGACAGGACTCCCACAATGCCTTGCAGGTTCTGTCAGCTGTAAAGGGGGAAGAGTGCAAGGTATTATGGGAAATGGGGACCTGGCTGGAGGTTTGTTATACAATGATCCAAAAGAGGGGGCTGCCTTCTATATACATGTTCAGTTAATGTGACCGGCACAGGCTTATTTATCTGCAGGTAACACATTCATATACATATATCATCCCCCTGAGTGCAGCCAGAGACTTGATGGGAAACACTCGGGGCTACAAACTAGTCACTCTGGTGATCTCTTAATGTGTATGCCCAGACAGTGAAGGTATAGGAGAAAGACTAAAAGGGAACACAAGGAAGTGCTAATTTACAGAACGGGCAATAAATACAGGGAACAGACTCCCAGCAGGGTTGGTACAACTAATACAGTAAAGGAACAGGAAGTAGAGTGAAAGGGAACATAAGGAAGTGATACTTTACAGAAAGGGGGATAGATACAGGGAACAGACTCCCAGCAGAGGTGGTAGGACTAATACAGTAAAGGAATAGGAGGAGAGTGAAAGGGAACATAAGGAAGTGATACTTTACAGAAAGGGGGATAGATACAGGGAACAGACTCCCAGCAGAGGTGGTAGGACTAATACAGTAAAGGAATAGGAGGGGGAGGTTAATCACAGAAGGGGGATAGATATAGGGGTAAGAAGACAAATCCTATTTACATGTCACTATTTGCCCCCACTATGGAGGAATTGGAGCCTGTAAGACACTGGCTGGGACAGAAATACTCTGCTCTCAAGCAGTTAGAGTAATGTTACCTCTCCTGTGGGGTGATTGGGGGCACTGACCTGGTTTGGGTTCGCTGACAGGAGCAGCAGGGAAAGTTGCCATGAGATGAGGACTCCCCAAAGTCCTGTACACCACTGGGCCATGCTCCTGGCTAGGCAGCTGCTGGGATTTGAAGTACAAAAGAGGGTGATAATGAGCGCGCGAACAGAAAAACTAGCAAACGTGGGACAAAAAGGAGAAAAGAAATAAAGGAAAAACAAAGGAATGGGGTACAGAGGGTTCCATGTTGAGCGGGGGTGGATTTCAGAACATGGAGGAGAAAGAAATAGGGGAGGTGGGAGGGTTACCAAATGGGTAAAAAGGAAGAAAGCGTGTAGAGTAACAGGAAATAATGGATGACAAGGAGTGATGGAAGCAGGAAGAAAAGAGTTACAGGAAACAGGAGGGGGTGAAAGACATTAAAGAATAAACAGGGAGGAAAATGTGCCAAAACAGGAAGCAGAAGAGAGGAAAGGGGTGGAAGTTGGAAGAGGAAGTGAGGAGGAAACAGGAAAGAGAAAACAAAGAAAAGAGTGGATAAAAGCCGACCAATGGGAAGCAAAGAAGCAAAATAAAAGTCCAATTCAATTAAAGAACAAAGGCAGGAAGGAAGAACAACAGAGACAGGACATTAAATTAGAGACTCAGTACATATTTCTTTTTCCTGTCGTTTGCACATGTGACCCACCCACACATTTCAGCCAATCACACCCCGGGCTCCCATTAGGTGCCATGTTTCCATCTTACAGGTGAGCCAAGCAGGACAGGTGAGTACTTGGATTGTAACAGCCCATTTATTATCTTGCTAATGAGACCCCAGAACGCCCCAGTGGCTGCATAATTTGGTATTTGGCCATTTTCAGCAGGATTCAGATTCGGCCAAATCCTTATGCCTGGCCAAATCGAAAAATCATGTGACTTTTCGTCACAAAACAAGGCTCTCTTTTTCCCTCCCCCTCACTGATTTGTAAATGCAAATTAGGGTTAGGATTCGATTTGGTATTGGGCCATATCTTTCACAAAGGATTTGGCCGAATCAAAAATAATGGATTTGGTGCATCCCTAAAAAAAATATATATGCCCTCCCTCCCATGCTTTGGCTTGGTACAGCTGGCACACGCAGGAGTTACGCCCTTTCCCAAACGCAGAGCTGAACTTACCTGAGGGGGCGTCGGTGTAGAGCTGGGTCTGAGGATGGGTGGGGTGGAGTTCCGGCTGCCCACTCCAGACATGATTTCCTCTGTGATATCTTTGCCCCCTTGATTGGGGTCTCGTATTCTAATCTGGAAACAAAGGGAGAGGGGAGAGGTTAAGGCTGGGGGCACACAGGGGCAGCTCATTGATCCCACTTAATTGCTTGGAGGTGTTAGTGATATCTAGCAAGCCCATTTCCTGCTTGTGGGCTGAACCCTCACCTGAGGGCAGAGAGGTAGAGCAAATATTTCATTGGATTGTGTGTTGAGTGGGAGGAGCTACAACAACACACGGTGTGACAGTTCCTGAAGTGAGAGACACACAGGACTGGGGCTAAATGTTGTTACCGTGTCATTTTATTGTTTCACTTTCCCAAACAGCCCAAAGTGCAAGTGGAATTGATTTCTGTACCGGCTTCTTCTCTCGCTTGGCAGGAGGCGGGGGCTGCTGCTGTTGCTGCTGTGTTGGCACAATGATGGGCGCAGACTGGTACACAGGAGGGCTCGAGTAGAACGGGGCTCCTACCAGGCGGCAAACACACAGGAGAAACAATTAGAAGATCATTGGGTCAAACATTTATTTTCTGAAACCCCCACA